>NW_010144949.1:0-24772 GCF_000699245.1 Pterocles gutturalis
AAGGAAGATAGTGATTAGGAAAGCCTGCCATGCTGGGGCAGTGCATCCACCTTGCTCCTTGGCTGCTTCTGATGGAGTCAGGAAAACATAAATTGTAGTGTTTGTCTCTGCTCTATCTCTCAAAACCTTTATCCTAGGAAGAGGTGAATGCTACAATCTCTCTTTGTCCTCCAAGCAATCTTTTGGAAAGCTGGGGTCCAAAATAATTTAAGACTTTAAGCACAACCATCAGCTTCTTGGACTAGATTTTAAAAATCCACAGACAACTCATCCCCTTCCTTCGTCTCCTATTTATTGAGAAGCTTTTCTTTGGCTAGCCTTCTTGTTAAGGCCACGATCAAATCATAGTTGCCGGTAGATTTTATTACTAACATAAATTAATAGCAGGTTATTTTGTTATTGTCCCAAGCTTCAAGGCTGAAGCTGGTCTTAGCATCAGTGGGTTCTACCAGTACTGGCATGCAATGGGAATACAAAGGAGATGTTGATAATATAAAACATACGTTGCTTATGTAGATCACTGACTATCACTTAAATGCTCTCTGCAAAGCACCTCAGTATGTTCATCGACTGGCAACCTTGGCCAAGATAATGCTAGAGCTGCAAATTCTTTGAGACGCTGCACAGCGGCACAGTGGCATCCCAAAGGGTGCACTTCCCAGTGCTGTTCACCCCAAAGGAGGGTGTTGACACGAGCAGCAGATATGTAGGATCACTGCTGGCATTGCTCTCTGAAACTTGTGCAGCAAAGGTCTTCTCTGGGTATGGCAGGAAGGATTTAGTGAATATAAAAACGCCTCAGAAGCAAATAAGGGCCTTTTGTTGTCATTCCCCCCGCGCTATTTTATTAGTTTTGTATTCATAAAAACATTATCTGACTACTAAGTCATTGTCAGAAATGCAGAGCTGCTAACTAAAAGTTGTGTGCAAAGCCAGATATGTGTAGTGCCTTGATAGTGGTAGGGTGAGATTTTTCTTTCCTGCTTCCTTACTTTTAAAACCCAGCAAATGTAACTTTTTTCTGTCACTGTAACGTTTGGCGCTATTCCCATATGTACAGATTGCAACATCTGCAAGTTTTAAAAATTAATTGTATAAGCCTTGATCATTTTAATGGTCCTAAACAAGCAACTTAGCTTTGATGCAAACCAAGATGCAGTCAGTTGATAAAGCACTCTACTTGCATGAAGCAAGCTGCTCGAGTGGGGCTGGTGTGTTCACGTCCATGTAGTTGATACTCATGTGGACGATGATCGCAGTGTAAGGTCATGCTGTTGAGGAACAGAACATGGACTTAAATTGCTGGCAGACAGAAACTTAATAGGTTACTAGTAAGTGGAATCATGGGTGATATATTGCAAAGCACTTGCATTGATTTGAGGAAACTTTATTTCTGTTACCCCCTGTCCCTGGGGATCCAGCTGGAGGTGTTCACAAGCAGAGGTGACCTGTCTTCTTCAGCACTGCTGGAGATTTTGTCATCATTGTGCAATGTTCACAAGGTGAGGCACAAGCAATAGGAGGCTTTGTGAGGGAGAGATGGCATGCAGGAGGTGAAAAAGCAAGCTGTGTGTGTCCTGGCTCTACCCATTAGCCAAATCAATGCACTGAGTGGTGGTGTACTGATCACAGGGGAACTTGCCCAACGTGAAGGGAGGGAAACCTTGTGATGTGCCTGTTTGCAAGTTATTGTTTGTTACATGTGCTTCTTTCTGCCGTATGGCTGTAGCATTAGAAACAGAAAGTTAAAAACATTTAAGATCTCTATTAATTGTGTCTAAAAATATGGTGGCCATGTTGTGGGTGAGAATTTGCCACAAGAGAGGGATTCCCAGAGCCGCCTGTTGATCTGTGGCTGTGGCCAGGGAGCATCCCACAGCAGTGGCTTGTCATTGTTGTGATGCCTGCTCTGGAAGCGGACAGGCTGCAGTGTGAGACTCTGCTTCCCAAGAGCTGCCGCCCCTGGATTTGCAGCTCTAGTGCTAGTTTTTGGTACTGTAGTCCAGGTACTAACCTCCAGGGTCTTCCTGTGAAGAGGGGGCACAGCACCAACATGGCTGATGTTATTATAGTCCAGATACTTGAGAAGTTAAATCAAACAAGAGTGTAAATTGTGGGCCATGTGAGACACAGCACAAGTAATCACTGCTGATGTGTTTCAAGCAGCAAGCCCCCATCTCTTGGCTTCTTTTTTCTCTTTAATTCCTGTATTTCTAGGCTTGGCATGTGAGGTTTCATTTTGTCTGTCTGAAAGGTCTAAAAATCATACTGTACGTGGATGTGTTCTTGACTGTGCGTGTATCTCATCGAAAGCCATAAAACAACCTAGTCATTACAGATTCAGAGGTGTTGCAAGTATGGTTCAGCATTTCCAGGCTTATTGAAATAATGGTCCCTCGTTTGTCTTTCTAGAGGCAGGCAAAGTAGAAACATTGCTGTGAACAATAATATAAACCTTGCTGTTTCCGAGCACTTGGCAAGCAGTTTTAGGAATGGTTTTTGCTTTTCCCATGTGTATATAAAGCCTTAGAGCACTCCCTGACTGCAACGTATTTCAGCATATAAGGGGAAGCAGAAATAAAATCAGGCCCTATATTTCATGTGCTCAGTAATGGAGGACTGAAGCAGGAAGATTCTTTCTGAAAAGAATTAAAGATCCAAACAGCTGATTCATGGTGAAGTAACATGCTTTTTTAGCTGAGAAGGTTTATAGTAGCTGAGCCTCATGCCATCCCTCTAGCCGATATCTCAGATGAATCAGCAACTTGCTATTTTTATCTCCGCTGTACCAATGGAGTTTATAATATTGTTCTGTCAGAGCTATTTATACATCATCACATGCCTGACTACTCCGGGCTGTGCTTTTTTTCCACAGTCTTGGATGATGTCAGGGTGAAGTAGGCAGTTGTATTGAACAAAGGCTCTCTTCAGAACAGCAGCAATTAAAGCTTATGGCAGAGTACAACGCCAAACAGCATCGAAACACAGAGATAAGCTCCCTGGTTTCAAGGGAGCTCTAGACAGGGCTTTTGGTGCTTCAGTGGCTGGTCCCCCTGAGGAGGGGCTTGAAGACAAGTCCTACAGATGTCAGTGCCACACCTGGCCTTGGAGACAGAGATGTGCAGGGAGCGGTGTGCTCCCAACTCTGGGACTGCTCTGCACAGGGGACTTGCTAATGGTGTCATTATTTGGTGTGGAGGAGGGGGAAGAAAAAAAGCTCCTCCAAGAAAGATACTTTCTACTGGACCCATTCTACATCTTCTCCTTAGTCATCCACTAACAGAGAAACAGAGTTTCTCTTTTCTTCTGCCTGAAGATATTCATCCACCTTAAATGTTTTGCCATATTGGGAGGTTCTGAGGATGCCTGTGCAGGTCTGGCCAGCCTGGAATTCTGCAGCCTTGCCATGCGCATACGCCTGAAGCCAGGGGACTGGAGCCCACTGTAGTGTGAAGCAGTGAAAGATCTACAGATGATTTGCAAAGGAAGAATTCGGCATCCTCAGTTGATTGCCTTTTCGTTTGTGATGTTCCAGCAAGCCTGAAATTCTTCCCTCTGTCCCTATTCCCCAGGCTGCTTATCATCATTCCGTAAGGCCAGCAGCATGTCAACATCAACAGCTGTTCTCTTCTGCTACTTGTATTTGAGCTCTCAGAGTTTTTACTGCAGAAACTGTTGATCAGCGCTGTTCAGCCAGGGCGTGTATAGCTTTTCCCTAGAAGCTGTTCCTCAGGAGCTCCATATGTCCTCCAGCCAAGCCATGACAAGCATGTCACTGGGTCACAGATGGAGGTGAAGGAAATAATCCCCATCTTCTGCTTATGCTTTGCAGTATGATCACGATAACTAAGCACTTTATTTCAGCAGTACTCCTCAGGTGGGCACAATAACTAGCTACCCCAGAGACAGAGCTGGGACAAGTTTGTGGTTTTCAAGCTCTCTCAATTTGCAGACCTCTGCCTCCATTTTCCAACAGAGGTTCAGACCCAGGTGTGGAAAAGCTGCTGCCAACAAGGTTAGTTTTTTCCCTGTTAGCCTTCACAGACTCTCCAGTATGTTCCAGGGACCCTCAGGGACCTGCCTCCCCCACGCAGGGGAGCACTGGCCTGGCCCTGGGGAAAACTGGCCCAGTTGCCCTTTTGCAGATACAGTGGCCACCCCTCACTTGGGACCAGCCCTTCCCAGTGCTCTGAGATTTTTAAGCTCCCCTTGACTTCTTTCCAAAGCCTTCTCCAAAGTTTGCCTCTGCAGAAAACATGTCAGCATCTGATAAAGGCTCAAAACAGAAACAGAATGGTATAAATAGAAATTAAGTGAATTAGGAAGAGGTGCCAAAGCAGCAAAACCCTAATGATAGCTATGGCTGCCTGTGCGGGGCAGCTTCCAGCACTTGCCAGAGTGCCAGGCTGCCCCTCTGTATTCTTAGAAACGTAGGCATCTGCTGTGTCACTGGCACTGCCTCCTTGGCCTTGGACACAGCTTTTGCATCTTCTCACAGACTCTTAAGAAAGCCTGGGTTCATGCAGAGGTTTGGTGCCAGAGCCCCAGCCAAGCCATCAGCAGCCTCTCTGGGGCTGGATATTTTTTTCCACACTTGGTAAACTGTGCTTGTGGCACCTAGTCAATGCAAATAGCCTCACCCTCCCTCCAGACAGAGTTTGTGGAAATTGTGGTCTACCTGTGTTGTCAACTCAGAAATGATACTATATGGTTAATTTCCTTCATGAATCAAATGCAACTTGGGCCAGACTTTCAGCTGCTAAAAATCAACATAGAATCATAGAATCATAGAATGGCTACAGTTGGAAAGGACCTTAAAGATCATCTAGTTCCAACGACCCTGCCATGGGCAGGGACACCCTCCACTAGACCAGGTTGCTCAAAGCCTCATCCAGCCTGGCCTTGAACACCTCCAGGGATGGGGCATCCACAACTTCCCTGGGCAACCTGTTCCAGTGTCTCAACACCCTCACAGTAAAAAATTTCTTCCTAATGTCTAGTCTAAATTTACCCTCTGTTAGCTTATACCCGTTACCCCTTGTCCTCTCACTACACTCCCTGATAAAGAGTGCCTCCCCATCTCTCCTGTAGGCCCCCTTCAGGTACTGGAAGGCTGCTGTTAAGTCTCCTTGGAGCCTTCTCTTCTCCAGGCTGAACAACCCCAACTCTCTCAGCCTGTCTTCGTAGGGGAGGTGCTCCAGCCCTCTGACCAATTTCATGGCTCTCCTCTGGACTCTCTCCAACAGGTCCAGGTCTTTTTTATGTTGGGGGCTCCACATCTGAACATAGTACTCCAGGTGGGGTCATGGCTAAGGTGAAGTAATTTGTACCATCTGATAGTCTTCGTTATAGCCAGGGCTGGAAAGATAGGGCACGTCATTTGCTACTTATTCATTATTGATGATGTTTTTCCATAGGGCCATTGATCACAAGTGAACAGGAGATAAATGAGTGAGAGCCATTCCCTGTAAGCAGCACAACAATGGTGGGCTCCAGGATGAGATCCTTCCAGAAATGGCAAGTGGTTTAAAAACTGTGTGTGTGGTGCTGGGTCTGCTCAGGTAGCCTTGAGCCCCTCAGCCTGGCTCCTGCCCTTTTTTTGCTCTTCCATGGAGGGCAGCTTGCGGATTGGTCCTCTCAGAGCTATTCTGGAGGTCACCCATCTCAGCCTTTTGTCGGTCTCATTTTTCATCCTCGGTTCTCTTTATTCTGCAAATGAGGACAGTTTGAAAATACAGTCAAGGTTTTAGAAAACTTTTGGGACGAGAACAGGATATGGAGTCAGGGGAGGAGGGATGAAATATGTCACTCTTGGGCTGCTTAGCTTAGGCGTATGTTTTGGCCCTACCATATCCTGAATTGAGGACCTGTGCTTTTGAGGGAGGAAATCGAGAAAGGGAGGTTTATTGGGTCTTTATGTGATGCTGCCTTGCTTGAATTTATGCTGATACAGATTGCCTTGTGCTGAACCTTTCTTGCCTGTTGCTGTGTCCTGATGCCCCTCCTTGCCAGCTTGGGACTCTGGGGCAAGGGAGAGATAATATTTGCTCTTCTTTGAAGAGCTGTTGGTCCCCTGAAGCTCAGGGGAACTGTCAAGTATGAGCACAGTCAAACTGGAGGTCTTCTTCAATGCCACAAAACATAAGATGGAACTCTAAAGTGGTGGTTTAGAAAAAAAAAGGAAAAATCTCCTGGTAGAACAACTGATACACTCAGGAGAAAGTGGACAAGCTTTTGGGCATGTGGTTCTATGTAATTAAAAGGAGCACACTGAATGAATGGGCCTGGAGTAAGGGAGGCAAAAATAGAAACAGCCATCTGTCAGTGCGCTACTGGATGGCTAATTGGGAAGCCTCAGGTCTCAACTGATAAATGTCCTACCTTATTTCCTTACAAAAAAGAGGCTGCAACGGTGATTTCTCCTTCGGGGCTGGGCACAGCCCAGTGCAATGGGGTGTCTGGGTGACCTCCCCTAACGTGCCCCATCCGTGGCAGGCAGGGTGCTGCCATCTGTGCCAGGAGGCAGTTCTGCCCCGAGGATCACCACCTTCCTGTGGTCAGGCAACAGGAAAAGTCCTCATGTTCTTATGGAAACTGTGACAGCTGAATTATATGGGTGTGCTAAGGAACTAAAGATAACCCCATTCTGAGTAGATAAAAACATTATGTATGAGCAAGGAAACTGAATTACAGTTGCAGTGGGAGCCATAAGTCTGAATATCTTGACTGTTGTTTGTGGGAAATGGAAACTCAACCATGCTGTTATATTAATTTGGTACTTTTAGGGAAAAAATCTTGAAATTCTTTGCCTTAAAACTCCAGTAGAGGCAATGAAGTGTTTTAAATCTAGAAAGATTCAGACATGGGGATTCAACGCCTGGTTTGTATAGGTAGGATGAACTTCCATCTTGTTTCTTCTGTCATAGTTTGGCGGTGGCTGTAACCGTGGAAAGCACCCTGAAGTCTTCTTCAGACTCACTGGAAGGAGACTGTGTGACTTGTAATCAAATACTGGAATTCATTTCTTCTGGGACAAAAACCATGGCAGGATCCTGGAGAATAAAAGCCATCTGACAACATCCATGGTGCTCCTCGAGGGCCTGGTACCCTCCCACCACAGCACGTGTCTGCTCACAGGCTGTGCACAGCTTCCCAGGAGCTCTCAGAATGTCCATGGGGATGAAGGACTCAACATACTTGGCTGCCACCAGCCACGCTGCACCCTTGCAGCTGTCAGGCAGTTCAGAGGATCTCGGGGGATCACTCTGGGCTGAGGACAGCATCCCCAGTCGCGATCACGGTTACCTTTGTTTGGGGCCCGCGGAAAGAGGTGATGAGGTTGGGTACCTGCAGCCCCTGCCAAGCGCCCATCCCAAGGGAACATCCTGGCAGCCGCTAACCCTCCTCCAGGCAGGCAAAGGGAAGGGGCACCTCTGCCAGCAGGTTTGGGCGGGGATGCTCTCCTTTTAGCATCAGGTCAGAATTTTACAGTGTGAAAACATTATTTTAAAAAAAAAAGAAAATGTATTTCAACTGGTCGCTCTTCATCCAGTATTTGCAACCTGGCATCCATGCCCTGGCTGCACTTCTGAGGTGCAGGGGAGCAGCCAGTCGGTCGGGCTGTCTCTGGGCTGGGGCTGCTCCCAGCTTTGGCAGAAAATGCTGGCAAGGTTTTCCAGGGTGGCTATGGGAGAAGTTTTTCTGTAATTTTATTGTAACCCCCTTACCTTGCCACTAGTTTTCCTACCCTGAGAGAGTAATTGGTTTAAGTTTTGTTGCCAAATGTTACACACGTGGAACTTGAGACATTTTGCTTCTGCTTTGCTTTGTTTTAATCAGGTTTGCTTGAAATGTCGTATTTAAATGAGAAAAACAGCAAGGCTGGAGAAATCTCAGCTGTAGACTGCGAGGCAGTAACTGTGCACAGAGCTTGGCATGAGGCACTGGGGCTACCTGAGATCTCTAATTGCCACCTCTAAATATCAAATATTGGTATGTGTGGAGAAGGTGAGTGCAGAGGACAGAAAATAGTTTTACTCTATGCTGTAGTATGATTCATGCTTTTAAGATCAAGATTAAAAGTCCCTGTTAGGTTCCAGACTATGATTTTATTTTCATTTACATCAAAGGATTTAAGAGCCTTCAAACCCCAGCATTTTAAAAAATAACTTAAAACATACTGTCTGGCAATGTGAGTCCCAGTTAGCGCAGCAGAAGCCAGGCTCTCCTCATATAAAAGAAATAAGTGAAAAATCAGCATTAAAGAAATACTTTGTCCTCAATTTAACTCTGACAGCTTGTATTGTATTTTTGTCTCAGGAAAAAGACTTTATGAAACGTGGGCCCTTGTAGCCAGGACATAGCCTTGGGCGATAAGCCCTATAGATCAGCAAAAACACTGCACCATAAAAGCTTCTGCAAAGGTTCACAGCCTTGATTTGAATTTTTGGGCTTGTTTGTATTTCAAAAGCAAAGCCACTGAATCGCTTCTTGAAAACCATATTCCAGTGCAGGTTTCCTCAAAACACAGCCCAGGTTTGATCAAAAGGTTCTCAAGTCTGTAGACCTTTTGACAAACCTGATGAATGTTTACACCTTCAAAGTAAACCCAAAACCAAGGTGCATTTTGCATAGGCTGGCATCTTGCTACGGGGATTTATTTTTTCCCCCCATTCTTGCCAAAATCCCATCTATGTCCTGCGACTGGGCTATCAAGGCTGGCATTCTAATATTTTTATTGATAAACATGCCAGCAGGCACAAAAAATAAATATCGACACCCAAACAAAATATTTGTCTGTATTCATAAAACCCCAAATAAAAAGGAATTTTGTATTTTGGTTTAATTTAATGTCTGTTCATGTGGACCAGACTGCACAGTTTTGGCTTGTTCAAACTGCTAAGATAATCCCGACTGCACATAGAAATACATTTTAATTACTGAGCAATAAATATTGTGTCTTTTTTCACTGTATGCATTTTTTTATCAGCAGACAAATGCTGACATTTATTTTACTGATAGCCTTATGTTTCCCCTCCTGCTACCACCGCAGCAGAATTTCCCTTGCCCAAGGAAATTGAGAAGATCAGAGCACATTTGATGTTCCATTAATTTAAAACGGCTGCCAGGACTTGCATATTGTAGCAGCTTTAAAGTGATTGAATTTGGATTATTTCAAACTCGGAAAGTCCTGCCTCGCCTGACAGAGGCATATCGAGTGACAAAATAAAATAAGACACCAGTACGAGAGTATCGGAGCATACGTACATTCTCTTCCTGGCGTATGCAGCCTTGCAACAGGCAGATTAGAAGCAATGGAAAGAACAACCCTAATTTTTTTTTTTTTCCTTTTGGTAGCAGGCCCCTTTTTTAAGCTGTAGCCCAGCTAAGTGGAGACACCTGGTGTTTGTTGCAGCAAATTCACTAAAAACACAGGAAATGGGGGAGAGCGGGGGTGTCTGGGGTGCCCTGTCCGGTGCGCAGGGCTCGCCCGTGCGGCCAAAAAATTCCTGCCCCCTTGCCAGAGTCTGCTGCCAGGCTGCTGCCAGCCCGCTGCCTGTCCCCCCACTCCCCCCGGCAGGCAGAGCAGTGGGACACACTGTGGGGGGCCTCCCCCTGTCAGGTGTTAAATTAAGGCACTAACTTTTGGGTCATAACTGTTTTGTAATGCTTAGCGAGTGGCTGGTGTAACGTAGTTCCAAGAGCAGAAAAAGTTTACGCACAGCAGAAGGAATATTAAAGTTTCGCTACAAAAGCAATACTATGGCTGCCAAGAGCTGGTTACTCATAAAATCCACAGCATTATCACCATCCATCACTGCCGCTCTGCTAGTGACCACACTAAAAAGAGACATCAAAGTTAGGGGGGCTTGGAGGGGTGTCCTTGCCGCTTTTGAGGGTAAGGGTCCCTAAATATAGGATGACTACTAGAGCTTGACTTACTTTTTGACCAAAAAAATTGACAAATCACTTGAATGAATCACAAAACATATGTTATGTTTTGCTGTAAAAGCCATGAAGTTTATGCAGCGCTCTATTATGGTGACTGCTTGGCTTTTCATGCATTCCTAAATTACCATGTAATCTAAAACCTTGTTTTCAGCTGCTCTATATTGGAAAGTCCCTTGCAATAATCAGGATGATTACAGGCTAGTGCGGAGAACAAAACTTGTTTGTGTTATTGCAAATAAAAATATAGTTTATAAGAAATTTTACCTTTTTCAAGGGAAAAATAGTAATAATAATAATAATAATAAACTTTCTCTTTTCCCTTGCTGGAAATATTTTAAGCATGGAATTAATTTTGGCCCCTCTATGACTTAAAAACACATGGATACTTGGTGTAAAAATATGTTTCTTTCCTGTAGGGACTTGACTCTAATTGGTGTGCCAAAACTATCTCACAGAGATTTCATTGTCTTATCTACTTACATCATCTTAATGTGATTTTATTTTACTTTGTCAAAGTCATATTAATGTAAATGTGTTCTTGATAGCAAACAGAGTTCTTTTTTATGCTAAACAGGATTCAGCTGACTCTAATAAAACAGCTTGCAATCCATTAGACTATAACTGTAATATAGTTATTTTGTTTCCCAAATAAAGACTATGTCAGAAAGCTGTGTAAGGATTTTTGTCTTGTTTTTACACAATAATTGCTTGGGTGGGGTTACATTCTGATCTTTAAATGAATAGTATCGCTTGGAACAAACACTTCATGTATCTTTTATCTTCCCCTTGCAATACAGTTCAGAGTTTTCTTTGAAAATGCAAAGCTACTTTTCCAGATAAGTCATCAAAATGTTTCCAAAGTATTTTAACTGCCAGATTAACTATATCTTGAATACAAAGATAGATGGCTTACATTCTTTATGCAGAAATCCTGCCAATGCATAGCAGCTAGCAACAAATTAATTTCTTTTGCAACAGTGGGGGGGGGAAAAAAAAAAAAAAAACCAACCCTGCTTTGCTATGCGAAGCTCAAAAGCTCAAAAAGGTAAATAGATATTTAAAAAGAAAATAAGGTTACTTGTTCTGAAAGGGTAATCTGTCAGCAAAGAACAAAGGATTAAACATACATTTGTTCTTTTTATAGAATCTGTGTTCTAGCCTTCTCTTCATTTATTCAGCTAATTAAGGACTGCAGTGACCTTGTGGCAGATTTTGAAATCTAGGAATTTCTTTTTTTTTTTTAATGTTGTTTTTATTTCTTTTAATGCTGCTTCCCCCACAGAGCTCAATGCAATCTGTTTCAGGTCAAAGTCTGTTTATGTCAGCAATGTTCGTACTACACAACTGAAATGTTTTAATGTATTTATCAACTGGAAAATATTGCAAACATTTCATTTCCTTTGATACAGACACAAAAAACCCTCTGCCTTCATTGCAAATTCTTGTTCGTATGAATCACTCTGAGTAATATTTGCTTTAACTTTCGTGTGGTTCTACAAACAGCCTTTATATGGCTGGACTTCAAAGCTGGTAGAAATAAAGGTTAGAAATGTGATAGGAGTAATCTATTATTAGGCATGAAACATTAAACCACTTTTAGTTATAAGCCTTAAAACCTGAATAATCTGGGTTTTTAACTTGCTGCATATTTATTGTGTTTTCAGTTACTTAAGTCATTTAGCGTGGAGGGACTGTTTTGAACAGAAATAGTTTCCGTAGGAATCCGAACCACAATTGGGTTTAATTTTTCCTAATATTTAATTTAGAAAAACAGCAATATTATAACAGATGTCTCTATGTCAAAGCTGAAACACTCTGCTCGGTGTTTCTTGCAATGTAAAATTAATCTCTTACCAGCACGCTGACCCGAAAGGCAGGTTTTAGTGAAATAGTCAGGGGGTGAAGGCGGGGTGGGAAGGGAAGATAAAATCTCGTTCTTCAAATAGCAGGGAGGGAAAGAAAGAACACAGAGGAATGTCACAGCCCGCCATTGACATCAAATGACAAAACCCACACCAAACATGTATGAGAGAGAAGTTTCTTCGGCCAAGACGCGACGCGCCATCCACGCTCCGTCCCTTGCTGCCCCACAGTGGGGAGGGTGGGTTTTGGGTCTGGATGGCGTGTTGCACAGGGGGAACCTTCTGCCTGCACCCCGGCCCTCCCTGCACATGGCCACAGCACGAGGGATGTGCTGATGGTCAGGGAGGAGCTGGCTGTCATGGGGGCATCGGCGTGGGGTTGGAGGGCTTTGAATTTCTCAGTTGATGGAGGGGCAGGAGTGATACTCCACACTGGTGATGTTTTGTTCTGATTAAGTTAGTGTGCTGATAAAGTAGATTAAAAATAAGCCTGGCCATCAAAAACGTGTAACAGTTCAAGCTGAACAGGTCAGCTAGAAATAAACCTTCACTTGAAATCCAGAATTTTAAATCCTCTTGAAACTGGGAAAGGAAAGGGGTGCAGCCTGGGCCCAGTCCGGGTCCCACCAGTGCCAGCGGGAGTTTTACCGGTGATACCATGAGCCCGATTTCCTCTTTCTGTTGATTTCAAGCCTACAAAAATTGATTTTGTTTCCTTAGGTCCCGCTGTGCCAAATTACTGTGGCCACTGGCTTTCCGGCTGCCATGCGCAGCATGGGACAGAGGGATTTGCTCCCCTTCCCACAGAGGTGCAGGGGGCTCAGTGCCACCACGTGTCCCCAGCCCCTCGTGGGGACATCAACCACCTTGGGTCACATCTCCAGGGAGACCTTAGCAATGTGGAAAACAAACCCAAAACATTACATGGGGTAGGTGCTATTCAGATTTACAGTATGTGTGTGGGGATGGTGGCATCTCCAGGTGCCCAGCTCACCCATCGATCGCTGTCGGGGGGTTTGAGGCGTCTGGTGGCTTCCTCACATCTGCCTGCAGGACAGTCCCAGGGGCAGAGCCTGGGGTCCCACCAGGGCCAGGTGTGAAGGAGGGGGGGTCCCAGGGCATTTAGACTGACTGGGTGAAGCTGCCCATGCCTGACAACTCGTGAGCGCAAGCAGGTCCCCCATGGCATGTACTGGGAATGGCTGGCTTGGCAGCAAGCTACCCATCGGGGAGTGGAAAGCTCTTACTGGCTATTTATAGTTTGGTTGGTGGAAGAAAGGGACCGCACCCACCTATCTCATTAGTATAAAAAAAGGTATCAATGACGCTGTAGTCTCCACCTTTTCTTCTCCCACGCTCCTCTAGCGCGGCTGGTCCTGAGCCAGGCTGGTTTAATAGGTTACCCTGCACACACCGGGGCTGCGGCGCTGTGCAAGGTTGCGCATTCGCAGGAAGCGTGTGTGCACAAAGCTGTAACACTTGCAGACTAAGGAGTGATAGCCGTGGCCAGCAACAGCAAGAGACGTGAATATTGCTGGGGAAGGTGAAAACATAATTGAAACCGTTTATTTGGAGGGCATGTGGGACTGAACAAGGCAATAGTTTCTGAGCAACAAATATCTGTAATTCACTTGTCCTGGTCTTACAGACTTCTAATTTGCTCTACAAATTTGATTAGTTGGAGAACATGTAAACACCAAGAACTGTACGGGGTGAGCCATTAAACATTAACTTATTGTAGAGTTAAAAAAAAACCCCACTCTTATGATATTAAAAACATAAGGGGAAAGAGATGCCAGGCTAGTGAATGAAGCCAGCTGACTGCTGAGAAGAGGCTATAGTTTTGCTCCGTAGCTTTGCCGTTTTCAGTAATCTGACTCACTGAGATATTTTTAGATGCAGTAACAATTTCCATTGTCAAGTAATTTTTTCATTTGACTTTTCCTCAGATTATGCTGTCCTTTTGGCCCCCAGATTCCCTTCTGCAGCGAGGCGGTGCTGCCCTCTGCACCCCGAGGAGGAAGGAGAGTGGTGGAGGACTCTGATGATTCGGACCACATGGTGGAACAAGGTAAAGCTCAGCATCAGGTTGGCAGGATATTTCCCTTTCTTCAAAGGTCTCCAGACCCAGCAATCTTTTCTTTGATATCTTTCCAAATGGATTTATCAGCATTGGGGCATACATTTGTTTAGATTGTTCCTGTAGGGTGGGACTTTCAAAAGAGCGGAGGAGTGCCAAATGCCAAATTCTCACTGAGTTCTTCATAAAGATTTCCTTAGCTTCCTTTGAAAATCCTAGCTGTGCTCCCCATCGCTCCATGCATCCCTGCTGGAAAGGTGCCCACGGTGCCCTCATAGTGTGGGCACAAAGGATACAGGAAAGATTGTGACATTTCAAGAAACAGGCAGAGGAAGAACTGGCTCTAGACAGAGGAAATCCATGAAAACGTGGAGGCTGTGGAGGAAACAAAGAGGGAAATAGAGACCAAATTCCCAAGACCCATCATCTTTCTTTTTCTTGTTTTTTATCCTGTCTCTCTATTTACTATTTCCTCTCAGGTTTTCCCCAACATGTCTTAGTGAAGAAAGAGGTGAGCATACGCTCTGTATCAAGAGCATGGGCAGAACTTGGGCCCCAATGCCAACTTCTGCTCATGCTTTGGGCTTGAGACTTGTTGGAGCAGAGGCAGGTGCCCGGACAGCACCGTTGTTAGTCTGGTCCTCCTCTGGGTTCCTAAAGAGAAAAGCAGAGGCTGCTGCCCTAGGATATAGCCCTGGGGGAAGCCAGAGGTTTGGCAACTGGCCATCTGATGTGCTTTTCATAAAGCGGTAGCTAAGACCTCACTAATTTTAATGCACTACCTTGGAAGTAAGCAGGAGATCTACAGGGAGCTTGTGCAGAACCATTCAGGCTAGTAGCTACCGAATAACAAATGCGGTGATGGCCAGGGAAGGACTGCCAGAGCTATTTGTTCTCCTACCCTTCGGGAAGGGCCTGATGAGGGCTGCTTGGAAAGGATGCCGGAGAAGGAAATGTTATTTTATGAGTAAGGAGATAGAGAGTCTATTTCTGATCTGTTGTAGGTGCGTTAATGATTTGTGAGCTACAGCAGGGTTTGTGCATCCTCTGTGGTTTTTTTTTCTGCAGACTGAGAAGATCCTTCCAACTTCTCTAATACTATATTTGCAGTCACATACCTGGCTGTTTTTTAAAAGGTAAGTACCTAGAGATTGCCGAGAGCCACAATGTGTCTTAAATCTAGCTTTTCCTTTCTTCCTGTTAGTTTCCAGACAGAATTTAAGATGTTGATTTTGCCCCCAAGTCCCCACGGCTTGGTCTTGGCAAGGAAAAGTGGTTCTGTTAAGGTTGGTCTTGCATCACGAGCTAAGTAAGCCACACTCATCACACGTGGATTAGATGTTGTCTCCCTAATTCAGTGAGGTCGGGCACAGACCTGCTGCAGCAGCCATGCCCAGTGCCTCTGAGGAGGGCTGGGACGGTGGATGCTGAGGCAGCGAGGGCGTGGGAGCCTTGGGTCTGCATCGCTCGTGGAGGGCTGGGAGGGCAGGAGGTAGAGCCTGAAGGAAGCTCTGGGAGACCCTCCCCAGTTTGTCACTGGGGCACCAGACAGGGCCAGCATTGATCTGGGAGGTCTTTGGATCTCAGCACAGGAACCGGTTTTTGAAAGGAGCTTGTTTAGGCACTCCTGACAGTAAACTTTGGGAAATTGGAGCTGCCCTTTGATTTATTTCAAACATTCAGCTACCAAGAATAAGATAGGAACCTTTCTTATGTGTTTTGGAGATCTTATAAAACATACAAGTCTGCAAAAGTCCTGTGCCATGCGCAATCAAATCAGCATTGCAAATCCATCTGAACGTGGCACTCTGGCATCAGCCTCCAGATGACATGTAACGTGTTTGTGGTTTGCTGATCTTTGCTCAAAATGCTGGCTGAAATATTTTTATCTTTAGATTTATTTTTAGAGTTCATGGTCGAAAGATTTCAGCTCTGGGCAGCCCTTCCCATGGCTTTTAGCAGCAACACTTGCAGTTGTGTTTCACATAATTAAACAGCCAACGATACTTAATGAAGAAATAAATAACATCAATAAAGTAGTAAATAATTATATGCAGGCAAACACCAAAGACATTATCCATCAGGCAACAGCTGTGAGCATTAGTTTTGATTAATCAATAATGTTGTACAATAGGAGCAGGACTCTAGGGGAATCACCTATGCTTTTCTAAGCAGCAAGCTTTGTGATTTTAAGCAGAACTTTCAGCAGAATCCTTAATTAAATGTAACAGCCAGGAGCTCCTCCATCAGCAAATGCCCAGCTCCTCAAGACAGACCGAGCAGCAGGAGTTGAACTGAGACTGATGTAGGGCCTTGTCCGTAGTTTGGACAGTTGGTATGTCTGTGTCGGGGGGATGCTATCAGGGTACCACATCCATCAGCGAAGCCCATGTTCAGCTGAGGGCGCTTCAGTGGGGTTTAGGCAAATCTCCCAGCAAGGAGCCGGTGGTACCTGGTGTGTGCCACCCAGGAAAAATGAGACAGTGCTTTTTGGCTGTGCCTGTGGAAAGGCGGCAGCTGGGCATGCCTGCCCAGCCTGCCCTGAGCAGGGGGCTGCTGGGCCATGTCCCAGCCTGGGCAGCTTTCAGAGCCAGTGCCTCTTCTGTATTTGGTTGCAAAACATAATTACGGGTGAAATTTCACACACGTTCTGCGGCTCCCCTGGAACCCAGCATGGGCGGGTTCATGACAAAGTTGGATAAGTTAGTTCTTCTTTAAGCATAGTTCCTGGATGGAGGAGCCCTCACGCAGCTCCTCACGGAACTCCTCCCGAGCCCATCCCTCCTCCAAGCGCTCCTGCCACCAGCCCATTGCCGCCTCCTCAGGCAGCAGCTCTGGGCTGTGCTGAGAGGTTCCTTTCCCATCAGTCAGCCGGGCTGTGGACTGCTGCCTTTCCTTTTTATTTTTTTCCCTTCTTTAATGTATAAAGAGCTTAAAATAATGCAAACCTTTCAGAAAGATGGGTCATGGCACTAGATCCCAGCCTAGATACAGGCACAAGGTTTTATAGCCCTTGTCCCATTAAAAGAGAAAGAGGAGAAGGGAGAGGAAGGGTTTCCAGCTTGTCAGGGCCAGGTTTCCATAACCCCCTGCTCATATCTTGATGGTTTGTTCCTCATGAAGCCAACTGCTGACTTCTTGGTGTACGAATAAAGAACAGCTTCCACATTGCTTCCACCGTAAATCCCATCCTGGCAACACCTCTCAGGGACTGGAGCACAAGGAGAAGCGGGAGCAAAGTGAAGGGCTGTAGCTTGGTTTGAAAGACTTGAACAAAATGGGGGTGCAGACCCATGTCTGAAGGGTTATTTCAGTTCTGTGCGATAGCAGATGCACGTGGGGCTTTCACAAGCCTAAGGCACGCGGGTTTGTTGAGCTAGAAATGGCAATGCTTCAGAGAGGTACGGACAGGGACAGCCCTCGGTTCCTGCTTGAGAAGCGGAGGTTTGTAGAAGGCAATGGGGGAAACATCCGCACCACTTAAAACCCAAACACTTCCCAAAGTTGAGCCTTGGAGCCTTTTTTTCCAAACCTTATCAGAGGGAGGACCAGGAACAGAAATCTTCTTGCGTGATAATTGCTGATAGCGCAACAAAACCCAGAGGGTTTCCTTACCCACTTCTCGACAAACAGGCACAAATAAACTGCTGTGATAACATTAATATTCCTGATAGTCTCTGAGGGCTACTTCTCCCAAACGTGAATCTCATTATTGTCTGCAAATCCAAAGTAAATTTGTGGGCGTTTAAAGGTGTAGGCTGTAAATTGTGGCACTGCTGCCTGTTCAGAGCCCCCACCATGACCCATTTTCAAAGCACCTGCCTGCGGGGTACAGCAGCACTGGCTACACTCCTGGCGTCTGGCAGGGCAAATGGGCATTGCCAAATCTATGCTAATCCGGTTTGGTCCCTGATCAATGAAATCAAGGGAAAAGTGCTCACGGTTCCTCTTCGAGATCAAAAGATATGGCTATAGGTCTCCTCCTTCACCCATGGAGTGTATTGGGCTGGCTTATCCCGGCACTGTGCAGAGCCCGCCGTGGGTTAATCATCCCCCACCATATCTGCTGCGTGTCCAGAGGCACAGGATGCACACACACATTTTTCTGTGTGGATGCCGAGGCTGGTGAGGATAAATCGAATATGTTTCCTGCAAACCAAATCTCAGTTGCATGTTTTTAAATGATTAATATAGTGGAGGTAGCCTATAAAATCCTTGGCTTTTCCTTTCCCTAGAAGATGGGAAAGCATATCAATAAACTAAAGGTATACCCACGGTACGGGGGTTTTTTTGAGTTCTTGGACAGATTTTTTCACAGAGCACCCCACTGGCTTTAGGGACAGTATATATGGCAAGTATTAATTTGTTCAATGAGATAAATTTTTAAAAAATACAGAGAAAGAAAAAGCTTTTGGTAAGATATGGATCTCTCTCCAGAAAAGCAGCGTTTTAATAAGAGATAACATATTGGCTTCACTTCAAAATAAATCCTTTGTCTAGGTCCAATCAGGAAGTACCTTAAATAATATTTTTTTCTTAATTGGAAGGAGGTTTCTGCAGACCTTTTCTCTCAAGCGGACAATATTAGGCATCTTGTGAGTTGCATCAGATAAGACAAGTGGACGAAATTCAGGTATTTCTCTGCAGTCCTGTTATTCCTGCTTTGTTTTATTGAGATGGCGTCCTGCATTTCCAAATCCAGTAAGGGCAGATCTCAGCAGGCCGCCTCCTTTCTTGCGGTCCTGAGCCTGCAGTTCCCATTGACTCTGCTCAAAATGGGTTTTCTCTGTTTTCTGGTTATTCTCGTAGACGATGGAAGCAATTCCCCCAAGCACACAGTGCAAGGCAGCCAGCCCCTGGGTGGCTGACCCCGGGGCTGCCACCATAGGCCTCACTGTCCTCTGATTTCACCAAAATTCAGGGGCTGGGAGTGAGATCTTTTTGAAGAACGACAATTTTCAGAGCCTTTTTTATTGCAAAGCTAGGTAAAGCACCTCTCAAAATCATTATTCAAATGTGGCATATGTTTTGCTGAAAATTTTCAGTAGAACTCTTTCCAGTGATTTCCAAAATAAATGAGATTTTGCATAGTACTTTTTCCGTATTTAACATTGCCTTCCCTGTGTTGCAGCCAAGGCTTCCTTTTAAAGGCATGTGCATGAGATTATGCAATCGTAGTATTCCGGATATCCAGAGCAATTAAAATAAATCAGGCTAGGTATAATGAAGATGAGCCAGAGCATGTTTCTCAAGAGGATTTAAGAAAAGCCCACCAACTCTATCATCCCCAGAGGCTTGGATCCGTGGTGGTTAGACCTCAGAGATACGTGTACTTCAGAAACATGTCCAACGCTCACTTGGGTGAGAAAAGGAGGAGCTGGAAAGGAGGAGAAGAAAGACTCTCTGGTATGACAGATATCTGTGCTGCCTGGAAGCACGGGTGGATAAACCTGTGTGTTTGCCAGAGCTGCACCCGCAGATCATTTCCTTTTCCCTTCTAATATTTTAGTTTGGCGTGCGTACACCTGAATTGAGATGCAGAGGAATGATTTCTGCCTCCTCTCCAGTGTTTACCAGACAAGTCTCGTGTCATAATCCATGGTGATTTCATCCTGATGGTGAGGCTGGGTCAGCAGGAGGTGCGGGATGGCCAGACTACAGCCACCGCGACAGAGCAGCACTTGCTTATGGATCCAGCTGTCCTCTGAGGCGAGAAGTATCCTCCAGGCTGTAGAACTGTACGGGCAGCTATTTTGTTTTTTTCTCCTCTGCTGCCATTTGGTGCCACATGACAAAAGCCTTTTTCATTCAGGCCAAATTCAGAGGCAGTGAGTGGCAGGGCAGTCCCCAGCAGATGCTTTGCTGAGATGCCTTGAGGATGTCCTCAGGTGGGATGGGCTGCAGACAGCTCAGCGAAAGGTTACACGTTGCTGAACTGCGCTAGACAATTGACTCATTGGTTTTGTTGCATTTGTAACTCAGATAAAGGATGAAGACATGGGACTAAATGTGTAGAAGTGACTGCTAGATGTTACTGGGGAAAAGTCTGTATTCCAAGGAGGAGCGAGGTGGTGGTGGACACACTGGCCGGCCCCACATCCCCCACTGCATCTCATCCTAGCACTATTAAAAAAGAGATCCTGACAACTGAGAGTCCATATGTCCTTGCACAAACCAAACCGGAAAAAATAGAAAAACTCGATCCCAAAACAGAAAAGCAAGAGTTGCCATAAACACTTAGACATGGGCAAGGTATTCAGAGTCAATGAAGAGGTGAAGTCCCCTGCTTTCAAACGAGGGAAGGGCAGAAAAAAGGCAAATTTTGCATCTGTCTAGTGCATCCCTTGTCTGGGAAACCCACCTTGCCCTGCCTGGCTTGCTCCCTGGAAGCACCAGCTACTCCTTCCGAGATAGCTGCTCACCCTCCTCTGGGGCCCACTCAATTTGTTAAAAACAAAAAACCCAAACATTTTCTTGGAAAAAAAAGCCATGACAGCCAAGACCTGTTAAGTGGAAAGAGGTCAGTTTGTTTACTTAAAGCGATTTAAATCTGGCACACTGAGAATAGCAACTTGCTTTGACCACTGACTTGGGTAAATACGGCCTGGCATTCTTACGGCGATATGTCCAGCTCCAGCTATCCCCATCATGCAGGGATATATATAAATATGTATGTTTTCACTAAAAACAGTTGAGGTAAATTATTTGACAGGGGCTGGATGTGAAATGGCTGGTGTGCATGTTTCCTGCACACCATTTGGAAACTGGAGCCCATCTAAAGCCCTACCAGGCAGCGTCCCCTTCCGAGCTTTATGATTAAAAAATAAATAGTTTGGTCACATTTAGGATAATTTCCAGTGGAGAGATTTTATTTGGGATTTTGTGAGAAGGCAGCTATTTTTAGCAGGTAGATTAACATGTTTTCCAAAGTAGTATAGGCAAGAAAGGAAAGCCAGGGATAGCTCGCTGGACAGTGGCGGTGTTTCAGCTTTGAAATGACAGTTCAGCCCTTCTGACTCGAGATTAAATGCTCTCTGTGGCCCCGGCTCCCTCTTCCTTTTGCAGCCGTCCGCGCTACCACTGCACATAGCAAGGCATAATTTTACATAAGTAGACGACTGTGCTCTGAGCCAATATACACGTCATACCTGATTGAATATTGCCATTTCAGACCCGGCATCTAATCACATTTTTTCAGGCTGTGTGAACAAAATAATGTTGTTATAATTACACACTCTGTTTGTGTGTATGTGCGTGTGTGTATTATATATGTATAATGACATTAGGATGATAATATAGCTATTTCTATTAGCGCTGTGGTATTAATAAGGTATGACAGAAAGTTATTTGATACCATTTGAAATCCCACTTGCATTTTCATATTGCTCTCAGATGTAATTCAGGGACTTGATTTTTATGAGTTATGGCTCTGATGTCACTTGTATTTTTGCCCATAATAGGTCCCGCTGGAGCAAAATTCATCAGACTCAATTAACAGTGTCTGAAAAGTGTATCTTAGTTAGCAACCAATCAGGCAGAAACCGCGTGGCCTCTGTTTTAGCTGACCCATCACCCTCTGCCACTACATGAAACCAGCTTCCCTGGAAGCAGGTAGCAGCCACTTCAGCTTACTTTTACTGGGGGAGTTAAGCAAATATTTTGGGGGCTGCTGAACTGCTGGCTCTTCCCATCCCACAGCTGCACCTCTTGTTATGGGGCTTGTAATGCTCTGCAGGCAGCTGGGCACCCTCCTAGTTTCTGCATTTGCAGGTGATCTGTCCCATTGCAGTCACTTGTTTACCATTAAATCTCTCGATACTCAGCAATGATTATTTTTCTTAACCAGCCTGGTCAGCAGCCCTGGGGTAGTGGGGTGCTTGTTCCAGTGCTACAGGGGAGCTTAAAAACACGATGCCAGGATAATAACAAGAAATGCAAGGTAAATAAAAATAACTCCAAATGCATACATGAATTAAAGGCTGGGATTTGAAAGCTGATCTCACATGGGGTTTCATGGTCAGTTAGGTCATTGATTGGGGCTGCTGGATTTTCTGGAGGGACCTAAAATGCTCTGACTCCTGGTGTTTTTTACTGGGTGGAGCTGGTGATTCAGATGTCTCACCTAAAGGGCTCCTGAAGAGAGAGACTGATCCCAAAACCTGCTGAAGGGAACATGGTGCATCCCAACAACTTCAAAGGGCTCTGTGTCCTGCTGAGCTGGAGCAGGGGCTGGCTGTGTCCTCGCAGCTCCGCCATGCCTCCATCCCCACCCTACATGCTCCGTCGTGTCTTAAAAGCCTGGAAGAGAAAAGCTCTGAGTAGAAAATCAGTAAGTGAAGGGAAGCACCCTAAAGCTGCACAGGCACAGCCCCACGTGCAGCATGGATCTAGCTGTGTTTTCCTCCCAAACATAAAACCCAAGACTCCAATTGCTTCCTCTCTCCCCACATGCCTGACCACAACTATTTTTAATTGTAAGGCAAGAAAATAAAGTTACTTAATAAATTAACACTTGAAATGGTTTTTGGTTCAACTGTGTTTATTAGGACCAGTCTTATTTTTGCTTTGATGCATTCATTTCCAGCTACTGCTCTCTCTGATCCCCATCTTATTTCCTTTGTAATCTACAGATCTGTTGTTATCATTGCTGTATTTTATGGGTTTGCATTACTTTATTGACTCAGCATACTGTAGGCTGCTGCTTTTTTTTTTCCCCCCCTTCCACTGAAAGTAGCCTTTTATGAGAAGCTTAAGCAAAAGCCTGGAATGTCCAGAGGAAAGCACAGAAACATTACAACATTTTGCACATTTCTTTTGGCCAGAGAAAGATACAAAATATTCATATGAAGAAACTTATCCAGTGCCTGCAGGACAAAATCCAACTTTTGATTATATGTGGAATTTCAATTTCTGCTATAAACAAGCTGTGTATTCTTTTTTATTATTATTTTGAAGTATAAAGAGTTGCAGGGGGTGGGGAAGAGAAGGCTTCTATGCAACTGATGTCAGAGCAATGATGAACACACATACCCTTGCTGCTGGGAACGTGTACTCTTCTGTGCTGCCGCAGCCTCTGTTGCTATCCCATTCAAAATGCCAGAAGCACTAGAAGCTGAAGCAGGATGCTGCTGGTCCTACCAGCCATCAGCGCTGGCTGCAGAGACACCACGGGCTGGGGGCCGGAGCTGTGGGGATTGAGGGTGAACGCTTCCTTTTGCCTGTGCCGGTCCCGTCCCCTGGCCATGGGCACTGGGGGGCGGGGAGTGGCAGGGAAGGTACCTGCAGGGTGATGGGCAGATGGCCACACACCCTCATCCTCTTCTGACAGCTCTGCACACCTTGGCTTCGAGTGAAGCAGATCTATACCTCGGGGAGATGGGGTGTCCCCAAGAGTGTTGACTGGCCCTCACGAATTGCCTTTTGCTGGTGTCTAAGGCATGAAGCTGGGCTACCAGCTCACACTGGCCACCAAACCTTCAGATCATCAAAGTTCAGTAAGAAGAAACCTTCCTACTTGGGCGACCTTTTACACATTAGAGATCTGGGTCTTGAATCCCACCATCTGAATTCTGGCTTTAGATGTAACCCTGGCGAATGTAAGCTCAAGTAGGGACTTTGGAGTTGAGCTCCCTCAGAACCTGGAGGCAAGATGGAGCCCTCAGGAGCTTGGTGCATGGAGCGGTGGCTTGGCTCATTGTGCATAACCCCTGCTGCCTGAAGTGCTGCACTGAGAAGCAAGCAGTCTCTCCCGAGATGACCAAAGCCACAACCCTGTGTGGCTATGCAGCCTTCTTGACAGCAGTTCCAATGCCATGGTATGGAGGGATGCTCACTTCCCAAGGAGCAAGATTGTGGCTGGTGGGAATGATGGGGTTCTGCAACTATCCGAGCTGTGCGTGATGCTCTGTGCAGTGGGCAGGAGCTCAGGGCCAGTGCCACGGCTGCTGTCAGTGCACAGGCCCTGGCTGCTGGGGCAGAAGCAGAGAGACGGGAAGTTCTCTTTGCTACTTGATTATGTATTGTGGGAAAGGAGCAGTGCTACCTGCCTGAGATAAAATGAATAAACAAATAAAAACCTGTTTGTGCCCAATATATTGTAACAATCGTTTGAGGATGGTTTTATCTGTGTGAGAATATAACCCTGATTAAACATGTCAAGGTCAGGGAAAACAAAGGTGAATTGCTGAAGAAATTAGAGTTATTCCAGCTGGGAGTTCACAGGGGGTGAAATGGAGCAGCAGGATTCCCATTCTGTGGGGATGTGCCAAAGTGTGGGTCTCCCTTGCATCACTTCTCACACCCACCCAGCCCCTGCAAAACACCCTCCTCCCAGGTGATCGAGCTCTTGAGCACAAAGTGTCAGACTTGGGTGGCCAAGAGACCGGCTCTCCACAACTCTCCTCTCTGGTTGTTCCACTGGTTTTGCCCATCTAAGATGCACATGAGCCACTGGTGCCAGCACCAGGGTGACAGCCCAAGCACTGGTACCTGCCCCATCCAGCGCCCCATCTTACCCCCGGCACCCACAGCCTGGCTGCTACAGCACCTGCCCCTGCCTGCTCCCGCTTTCCAAAGACCAAGGGGAGCACATCAGGTTTCCCACAGCCCCAGCTCTGGCCATCTTAATCTCTGGCACAGCAACGCTGGAGGCAAATTACCCTTCCCTGGCACTGGAGAAGCCTTTCTTCCACCTCGCTGTGGTACAAGCTGGGAGGCTGAGGGGCCACAGACCAGATGGACACTCGGGGTGTCTTAGAAGGATGTAGGGTGGGAATTATACTGCGTGTCACCCAAAGCACCGCGCGTTCGGGCTCACGGGGGCTACGCGGCCGTGCTATGACCGGGGTGGCACGGCGGTGCAGTGTCACAACAGCGCCCT
>NW_010144950.1:0-3526 GCF_000699245.1 Pterocles gutturalis
TTTATTGTAGTTATTAAATTGCTCTTATCACAAACCATTAGTCTCTTTTCCTTTTACCCTTTAATTTTGTACCCCATCCCTGGGAAGGGGGAGGTTGAGCAAGCAGCTACGTGGTGTGCCCTAGCCACATATAAAACCACAACAAAGGTCAAGCTGGACAGGGCTTTGAGCAACCTGATCTCATGAAATACATCCCTGCCCATGGCAGGGGGTTGGACTAAGAGGTCTTCGAAGGTCTCTTCCAACCCAAACCATTCTATGATTCTATGACCTACTAAATGACTGTTCATTGACTCATTTTTTTCTCGAGAGCATTACTGCTTAGCTGGTTTTTCAGCACGTGGGAACAACCAACCGTCCGGGCTGTGCCATTTCTTCTTTCCAGCTGTGTGGCCTAGAAACTTAGAAGTATTTCAGTGGGCATCACCCAGAAGTGGAAGATCCCAGAATAGGAGAGCAGCAGGTTTGTCTTCTCTGACAGACTGAAAGGAAAGAAAGGGAGTTTGTCCAGCCGTTTTGTAGCCAGTCCAGCCCGTTTTGCCTATTTGAGACACCTTCCAGAGTGCATAGAGCAGTGTTAATCGCACACCAGAGTCACCTTCGGGGTGACATCTCAGGGCTCTCTGAGCTGTTACAGAAAAGATTTGCCGGGAGCAACCTAATGGGAATGTCTCTAGTCAAATGCCTTGAGGACTGCTGACAAAACTACAGCTAGTGCGGGCAGGTTTCCGACACCTATTATCTACTGTCGCTTAGAGGTTACCTACGAGACTTGTTGTGGTTATTTTGTAACCAAAATAAAGGTTATGAATAATCAGGTGCCATTAGACTGTATTGCCACTGTAAGTGACACTGCAATACTACAAAAACACTGTGAAGTTTTACATTTTTATTCCACCCACTGCAAAACAGACCAAGAAAAAGAAAGAAAAAACAACAAAAGGAAACTAATGTGCTGAATTTCATGTTTCCCAGCTGGGACTAAAAGAGGAAATCAATTATTTAATTGATAGTCTGAAAAAACAGTAGATTTTTTTAAAAAATTCTTGTCATTATTTTTTGCAAAGCTCACAATGTAGTTCAAAATACAACTTTGTTTCCCCTCAACTACCATTTGAAATGTGGTATTGCAAGCATTTTAGCACTTACAGAGCTTTCAAGCATCCTGTTAACGCAGAGGCAGAAGTGGAGAGCAGAAATATATCTAATACAGAAAGCATTTGAAAAGAACAAGTCTAAACTCTCTTTATGCAGTATTCAGAAAAACTAAAGTTCTTGTTGCAGGGAAAAAAAGTAATCAATCTGGCCATTTTAACTTCTAGATTTAGCTAGAGAGGTAACGATATATTTAACAACTCAGCACAAAACTGCAACTTAGTTAACTTCAATATAAATTAAATATTTGAACTGAGTTCGGAAAGCACTTAAAGTGGTGTTGTCATGTTGTCTTGAGAGAACAATATTAGGTCATTATAACCCATCCCTGGAAATCCTAAGAGAAGTACTTAATGTTATTGGCTCTCTTCAGAGTTTTCAGTGATGGCAGTCACAGTGTTAAACATTCTTTTTGACATTATAAGCTCCACATGTTCCTGTTAATGATGAATTTGTTGTGAGAGTATTGGTACCTCTTCAGTGGCTTCTATTATAATTTATAGAGAAACTTTTGTACAAATTTTGTTAGAGAATTGAGTCGCTTTGCTAAAGCGCCCATGCATAATCTGTATGTGTGCTTTACACCTGGCTGACAAGAGAAGGTCTGAAGGGCAGAAGGAGAGGAATATAACCTTCCTTAGGTATGTGGCTTGAACTATGTTTATATGGACATTTCTGGGAATAAGTTTGATCTGGTTATGATTTCACACTAGCATTTATATACTTAATTCTGTGTGCTTATTCTTGAAGTGTACTGGACTGAATTCAGAATTAGACATTATTTTCCATCTCTGTTGTCTGCTGCAGTCTCTATTAATGTTTATGAGCCACATCTGCTATTTAGAAAAACAATCCCAACAGATGTACAGGATCACTTAATACATAAAATCTTGCTCACATTTCTTTAGTTCAACCACTTTGTAAAAAAAATGACAAAAAATCCCATTGTTGCAGTTTTACCACAAAGGTTGCAGAGCCAACTAACATAATGATACTTTGGATTTGTTTGTGTATTATTTATCTTCCATCTTTCTGGCACTTCATGTGCTTTAGAAACAATGTACGGCTTTTTACCCTGTCTCCAATGAGGAGGCAGAATTTTACTCTATTTGTTTCTTCTTTGGGTCATTCTTGTACTGTCCAAGTTATTGAAAAGCAAGACTGATAGAATGAAAGCAATACTGTCTTTCCATTATCACTCTTTCTCTTAAATTTTGACTTTAGTAGTTTAAGCAAAACATCTGAGTTCCTGTCGCCGTCCTCTGGAATTTTTGTATTATGTGTCTAGTAACTTCAAGGCATCCCTCATTTTGGTTACATGCAGTTGTTCTTTCAAGAGGTAAGACCAACATTTAGGCAGTTATCCTGAGAAAAGGATTTGGTCTCTGTCGTGATACTGTACTTTTCTAATATAGGTACAAGCTTTTGCTCGTACTAGCTTTTCAGTAAATGTATTTGCCCTTTTTATTTAGTCTGAATATACTTTAAGTAGTCTAAACATATGCAGCTTTCACTCACATAAGATGGACATCACAGTTTCACTACAGAAGTGGAGGAAAACTGCCAGTAGATTAATCATACAATCATAGAATCAGAGAATGACCTGGGTTGAAAAGGACTTTAAAGATCATCTAGTTTCAACCCCCCTGATGTGGGCAGGGTTCCAAACCACTAGAGCAGGCTGCCCAGGGACACATCCAGCCTGGTCTTGAACACCTCCAGGGATGGGGCATCCACAGCTTCTCTGGGCAACCTGTTCCAGTGCCTCAGCACCCTCACAGTAAAAAATTTCTTCCTAATATTCAACCTAAAACTCCCCCCTCTTAGTTTAAAACCATTCCCCCTCGTCCTGTCACTGTCAGCCCCTGTAAATAGTCGTTTCCCCTCCTGTTTATAGGCTTACTTCAAATACTGGAAGGCCTCAATGAGGTCTCCCTGGAACATCCTCTTCTCCAAGCTAAACAAGCCCAGTTCCCTCAACCTTTCTTCATAAAAGAGGGGCCTCCAGCCCTCTGATCATCTTTGTGGCCTTCCTCTGGACCCATTCCAAGAGCTCCAAGTCTTTCTTGTGCCAGGGGTCTTAGGCCTGGATACAGAACTCCAGATGGGGTCTCACAAGAGCAAAGTAGAGGTGGACAATCACCTCCCTCTCCCTGCTGGCCACCACTTTTTTAATGCAGCCCAGGACATAGTTGGCCTTCCGGGCTGCAAGCACACACTGCTGGCTCATGTCCAGCTTCTCATCCACCAGTACCCCCAAGTCCTTCTCCGCAGGGCTGCTCTCAAGGAGTTCTTCTCCCAGTCTATACAAGTACCGGGGATTGCCCCAGCCCGAGTGCAATACCTTGCACTTTGCCTTGTTGAACCTCAT
>NW_010144951.1:0-968 GCF_000699245.1 Pterocles gutturalis
CAGAGGTGTCACAGAGCCGGGGGGGCTGGCGAGGAGCAGGACACCCAGGTTGGGTGCCTGCAGAGCGAGGACGTGGCCAAGGGCTGTGGCAGGACCGTGGCTCTGGACCCTCCCCGAGCTGCAGGGAGGGGGCTGAACAGAAGGGAGATCTGTGAGCCAGCAGAAAGCTGCCTTTCTCCCAGCCCCACCGCCCTCCCCGCTGCCCCGGGGTGTTATTTTAGTGCTATTTATACCCCGAACAGCCACAGCCATCCCGCAGCCCCAGCACAGCCCTCTCGCTTCTCATCACCGGCCCCATCCTGACCCGGCTGCTGTGCTGGGAGATCCAGCATCCCGCTCCGGCTTGGGGAGGGGGATGGAAGACACTGGTCCTGACCCCCCCATGCTGCTGGACCTGGCTCTGTGGGGTGACAGACCCCTTTTTATAACCTTCTTCCCTTTCTGCAGGGTGACAAAGGCTCTGCTGGAGCCCCTGGCTCCCCGGTGAGTACCAGTGCTCCACCCCAGCTCACTGATGGTTTTTCTCCTTCTGCTTTTGCTCCTTTCAACCTGCCCCCACACCTCTTCTCTTTTAAAGGGTGTCAAGGGGGAGCCTGGAGCCCCCGGTCCAGATGGGCCCCCAGGGAAGCCGGGCATTGATGTGAGTACCGACCCCCTGTCCCCCCTGCAGCATCCCTGTCCGCAGCCCTCGGTCCCAGCAGAGTCTCAGCAAACTCCCCTTACCCTGGCACAGGGATTCTTTTCACAAGAAAGTGCCAAAATCCCCTCGTGCAGGAGTTCAAAACACCTTTTGTGTTAGAGGAGAAAAAGCAGGCAGAGGTCGGGCAGGGCTGCTGCTGCCCCCTCCCACTGCCCAGGCTCCGAAAGCGTGTCCCCATCCACCCCATGGAGGGCAAGAGCTGTGCCAGGAAAACTGTGCTGGATGTGCCACCCGTGTGTTGTGATGGATGTGCCACCCATGTGCCGTG
>NW_010144952.1:0-995 GCF_000699245.1 Pterocles gutturalis
GACGCTCCCGCCGCGGGTCCTTCGGCTGAACCCCAGCCGTGTCCGCGGGGCTTTCCCCTGGGCTTGCGAGGGAATAACCCCCCGGTCAGCGCGGGCGAGCGGAGGAGGGGTTTGGGGGCTTGCTGATGATGGGAACTAGAAATGAGCCTAATGAGGAGCTTTAACCCAGGGAGCGGCCACTGCTTTACGGCTGGTGTTTACCAAACAGCTGTCTAGGACGGGTATTTTTTCTGATTTCTGTTAAGCGATAGAGATTCTAAGGAACCAACTTCACAAGTTGTTTTGAAATCTGTGGATGGAAAGTCTGAATTACACCTGGATAGTTACGGGTGTTTGAAACAGTTTAAAAATTAAATTAGGATGTGCAGGGGAATAGGATGCGCACAAAATTGCAGCTCAGATGTTAACGACATGCAAAAATATTCTTGTGGTACTTAAGCAACGCATAAGTTCGGAAAAAATAAAGAAGTTTATAGCTAATGTAAACAAACATAACCCGTACAGTGGAAATCATTCAGACCATTGGGATAGGTTTGCCTTGTGCTTGAGAGCATGTAGCGGGAAGTTCTTTTTGTCCCGAGTTGTCAGTGGAGTACAAGATAGGTATTTGACTTTTGCTACAACGGCTCATAGTTTTGCCCTGTCAAAATTATGAATAACTGCCTTTAAAGTGATAAATGCTTACGTTCTGACAGGTAAACTATTGGATGGGAATTGGTTGTTTTCTTTAAGTCTTACATCATCAAAAATGTTTGAACCCTTAACATTTTTAAAGACTTATAATGAATGAATGAATACTTATAAAAGATTCTTTCTTGTCATCCCCAAGCCAACCTGTATTCTAGGAATATTTTTAATAAACTTTCAGTTTAAATTTGAACAAGAAAGGGGGGTTTCTTCAGAGCCATAAGCAAACTGTATAATAAATATGCTATATTGTAAGCTGTAATAAGACTGTAATAATTTATCCCAATGGGTAGGAAGTCGAGAAAGGG
>NW_010144953.1:0-12536 GCF_000699245.1 Pterocles gutturalis
CAGCCCTGCTTCGGCTCTGAAATGGAGGCAGGAGCTCTCAGAGCTCCGTGCACGATGAGAGCAGTTGCTCAGGGGCCTGTTAGATATGCATCAGGATGGAAACGCTGAGTTGTTATGGAAGAACGCATCTTGCAGAGCAGTTGCTCAGTTCCTGATGTCTTGGCCTCTGGGAGGTTTTGTCCTGGATCTGCTTTAAAGGTGATTTTTTGGGGGGTTCATAAGGTTCTAACTTCTGGAAGTGGAAACCAGTGTTTCAGTATAGGTGCTGGCCTTGTGTCCCGCTGGAATCTGCGTGGGCCACAGGCAGAAGACACTTGTGGGTGGTGTGGTTTGCTTTGGTTTGGTTTTTTCCCTCCCCTGGTGTGGGCTGCTGGTGCTCTCAGAGGCAGCAGTCACTAAAAGCTGGCCAGAGTGGGTGTTCAGTTGTTTCCTGCGCTGTCTTCAGCTCCATGTTTTCCAACCTGGAGAAGGTGTTGGGAAACCTGTCTTCTCCCAGCCCTGCCACCAAGGGCCATTCGGGATGACTCCCTTCCAGCTGGCAGCCCCAGGGTGTCATGAGTGCTGCCTTTCCATGGGTCTCTGGCCAGCGGCCCGGCACTTCCCTTTGGCAGACATGATCTGCTTAGTGGGACGTGCTGACAGCCGCTGTCGGTCGGACTTCCCAGCCAAGGGTACGGAGAAATGCAGAGGGGTCTTCGCTGGTAGGTTTTGTGGGTCGCTCTCGGGGTTATGGCTGGCCCTCCTGCTCCACGTTCTGCCTTTGGTGTTCACTTTTACTTTCCTAAACACTTGTGTTCCTCATGAAACACAGGAATATGGAAATGATCAAGGAAAATTATTATGGTGTCAGTGTAGATTTTAGAGAGGAAAGGAGGTTATAGTCTCACGTTTTGTGGGAGACACTCCCCAGCTCGTAAAGCCATTACAGCGCCTGCTGAAACTCTTGTCTGTACTGTGAATAATACTTGTGGACGAGTTCTTCCTGTGGTATCTGTTGCCCCCGACAGCGGCAGTTGTTATTAAAAAATCATATTTTAAATGAAATGCAGTATTTTTCTGGATCTCACATTACCAAACAAGGGGTATTTGTTTTACCGCTGCCTGTGCAGAAATTGAAAATACTGTATGCAGAAATTGAAAATACTGTATGCAAAGTTACAAACTCACTAAATGCCATTACAGTGGTGACAGTTTTAGTTGGAAAACCAAAAATAGTAACTGGTGAGATTACAAGGAGGGAGCTAGCCCAGCAGCTCCTTGGTAGCAGTGACAAACACTTGGGTTCGGGAGCTCTCGGCTGTGGAGGAGGTGGTTGGGGGTGTTGGAAAGTGGGAGGATAAGATGCTGTCGTCGTACGTGATCTGAGAACTAACACATGTTTAGCTTCGCTAATGCTTCTCTACAGAAAGCACCATGATCCTGTTTGTGAAGTAGAGGCAGATTGAGGTTGCCTGTTTGTGACAAACATCACCAGTAATTGCGTGCGGAGTGAGACTGGTCTGTGGAGGAGAACTAAAGCTGGCAGAGGTGTCAGCACACTGGGGTTTGCCGCGCAGAATTCGGTCACTGGGATGAGGGATGCAGCAGAGCTTGTGCTGTGGTCTGCCGCTGTGTGTGTGTCAGAGCTGCTGCTCCTGTTTCCCTCATCGACCTGAACTGGGTGACTCCTTTGGAAACGCGCTGTCCTTGACCTGCCCTCTTCTCCAGGCTGTGCCTGCATGCTGCTGGGGGTGTGCTGACTTTGCACGGGGGTCAGAGCTTGGACCAACACCGGACAGCCGTGGTACAGGAGTAGGTGGCGAGTCTGATGCTGTGTGTGACTTGACTGGTGTTAGCAGCAGAACATAGCGTCTGGGCGCTGCTTACCCGAGTGAGGGGTTTGCTGGGCTTGGGCTTGCGTTTGCTGTTACCCATTTTGGATGAGCAAAAGCACTTGATTGCTTCAGGTCAATGCTGGATTAAAACAGAATTTTAAGCTGGTTATAAATGTGAATGTTCAATTTATAAAGCTTCCAGGCTTCAACTGTGGTTGATTTAGGTGCAATAATTAGTAAAACGTGTCAGTGACGGTTAATTATTATAACCTAACTGGCCACGTGCTCACAGTTTCAGATCTCTGTCACATTTAGGGCATGACTTTTGAAGCTTTAATTGTAGTCTGATATGATACTGGAGCTGTTGGGCACTCCGCTGAACGAGTAGAAAAGCTGTTGATGACCTTAGTGTAATATGAAGAGACATCTATTGTGTTACTGCAATATCACATCAGGCATCAATGCGTGTGGCTTTTTAAAAAATCAACTTAATATCTGTACCTAGAGAAGCTGTAGTTCAAGGATTTGTGCAGTGTCACTTTTAGTCTGGAATTACTGCTAAGTTGTTACACTAATGACGACCTCTGGACTACTCTTCGGATGAGAAAATGAACCGAAAGCTTTTAATAGTGCTGCCACATTAACTGTGTTCTCAGTGCCCTGTATAACTGCCAAAACTGTATCACATTTTGTTGTCTTCTGTTCCTGTCCCTCTTCCCCCCCCTCATTACAATGTTCCCATCTGTTGGTGTGAAATGTTTTATTACGGTTTTGAAAAGTTCAGCTGACCGCTGTGAGAATGTGAGTGCAGGAGCCCTGGAAAATTAGATTTCCCAAAGCCTCGGGTGCCCAGCTCTGGCAGAGCTGCTCTCAGTGTGGTCCCCTGGAGGATCATGTGAAGTAGGTTTTTTGGCTCTGTTTGTGTTCTTTCCCTGGCTTCTTTTGTCCTGTTACTTCCTGATAAGTTGTCACAGGACTCTCTGAACATCACATGAGAGCCAGGGTGAACCCTTGGTGTGTTTTGAAACTCACCACGGGCTGAATCTGGCTGCTTTATGGTTTCTTGCTGCAATTAATGTGTTGCAAATGGACATGCAAAGCTAGTTCTCTTTAGTGGCTTCTTACTGGAACATCAGAACTCGTGAAAGTCTTCAGATACTTTGGAGATCAGAGTGAAAGCTTCCAGGGTTGTATATAAAATACTGTCCCAGCTGGGAGGAGGGTGATTAGATTTTTTCCTCTTAACCCTCATCATCATTGCATCCTGGCCTCCTGAAGTCTGTCTTTGCAATACTTGTTGTGAAATGGTTTCCTTTGTGTAGGCTTTCTCATCATTGAGACCTAAACTTTGACCACGCTAAGTATATTAAATAAAGCCTATTATGCAAAGGCTATTATTGATAATAGATTAAATGGGTAATCTTAATGGAATTTACCTGCAGTGCCAGGTATCTGTAGCGTTAAGACGTGCAGATTGCAGATCAAGTGGCTTGTAGGTCACAGATGACTTATTTAATGCTTTATGTCTGTTTTCCTTCTCTCTCTCTTTTTTTAAGTTGGAGTCCTAAGTAAATATCTCTGGTGGCTAACCCTGTTGTTTCTTTCCTTTCCCCTTTTTTTTTTTTTTGTCTTCCCTCTACCCAGTGAGACTGCATCAAAATGTCCCTCTACCCTTCCTTGGAAGATCTGAAGGTGGACAAAGTTATTCAGGTATGGTAGGCTTTAATAAGATGAGTTTTGGTGGTAATAATATATCTGATAATATTTAATCCAGGGAAGGGGAGACTTTTATTGTAGATGAGAACTTGTTTCACCATTGCACTCTAAAAGGGGAAACATAAACGGTTTACTTTGTAGCTTGATGTAATTTGATTATTGCTTATTTTACCACTGTTGGATATATTTATTGTTTTACATACTCTTTATAGTCATTTGTCTTTAATGTGTTAATAAGTTTGGGTTTTTTGAAATAGAGGTACTTGGTCTTAAGTAGACAAACACAGTCAGTCTCTTCTCATACTTCAGGTCTGATGTGATGAATAGGTATTGACTGAACTAATAAACCTGATGTGTCTCTTTCCTGGTTTCCAGACCTGTGGCAGAAAGCTTTCATGGTCAGCTGGACACAAAAAACCTGGCTCTCTTAATGCCATCTGGAATCACAGATTTGTCCTCTAGCTATTTCATGGTAGTGACCAGTTCTCTCAGTACTTCCAAGATTATCACATTTGTGTAAAACCCTTTATGTGTAAGAATACAAGTAGCTTTGTGAAACAAAATAATGAAAAACATTTCAGTGGATAAAAACTCCCATCTGAAAGCATTTTATAAGGAGTTTCCTTGCTTTCTTCAGCATTTTACCTATCTTGCATTTTTTTCCCTAAACTTAAACTGGATTCCCTCACAGTTCAGACAGCAGCAATGATTTATACTGTGTTTTCTGGTGGCTGCTGCTGCTGTCTTTGTCCTTCTCATTGGGAAGCAATCAGACAAACTCCACAGAACAGCTTTTTAACTCTCCTGTGCTTTCCCAGAGTGGCGTGCCTCAGTCTCACCTGGGTTTGTATGTGTGGGGTTGGGCTCTTGACGTTGTGGGTGCTGTGTTGGGATTTCTCCTCATCCCATCTGCTTACCCCACCCCATTCTTCTTATCTTGCCAAAGTCCTTTATCTACAGTCGGGTAACGCTGAACTGAAAAAAAAAATAAATTGCCTGGAGTCAAGAATGTGCTACTTCAGCCGGTTAAAGACCAGCTGCTGGAGTGTCTATGTTACAGTTAAAAATGTTCAGTGTGGTCCTTCTGCTGCCTAACTTTTGTGTCCACTGAATGAAGATGAGAGGAAATCGAAGTAGGGTATTTCTGTACTGAGTTATGTAAACCTTGAAATACAGATACATGTTCTGCCACTTTATAGAGCAGAGACTCCTCTTGTATGTTGTCTTGCCCGTACACTCAGCAGGGTTTATGAACTTGGGCAGAGAGCCTTGTTCGTGTGGTGACACCTCTAATCCCTTGTGGTGTTTCATAGACAGGAGAGTAAACTGTGTAGAGGTTTCCATAGGGAGCATAACAAATTGTTAAGTTAATCATTGATGACACTGTAAGCTCAAAGGTCAGTGTTCTAGAAATCGGTTCACGTGCTTGCTGTCACACTTAAAGGTGACTGTCCACTCAAAGGTTAAATCGGGATTTCACCAAGTTCAGTTGTTCAGTGGGACGTCACTATTAGAAAATCCATCTGGGGGTGGAAGAGAAGGGAGATAGAGCCAAGAGAATTTGTCTGCGGATCCCCGGTGGAGAGGCTTGGGCGTTCCTGTTGCCATCATTGATGGGGAAGATTGCCCTTCAGCATCTCACTCCTACCAACCGTAGCGGGAACTAGGAGGGTAGTGGGCTGTCCACTGAGTATGGCTGTGAGAGCGGGGAAGGAAATACTGTCATTGCCACATTACTTCAAGAGTAAGCCATTCCATTTTCACTGATATTTTTGGTAGCAAAGGCTAAATTATTTGCCTCTCCCAAAAAATGCATTGTAAAATTCTCTTGGGAGAAAGGGGGCAGAGTACTTACTGAAAGACAAAGCATGTATCCAGAATAAATGAGTGAGATTAAAGTTGCTGCTGGTTTAAAAAAAGAAAATGGACTTGTTACGTTAAATATTCTAACCTGTTCTTTTTGTCCAGCATTTGAGTTGGAGGCTGTTCTAAATATGTCTGGTATTGATAAATAATGAGTCATTCTTGCTCTGAGACTTTTTTCTGAAAACAACTTCCTGGAGAATACAAGACTATGAAGTCTTCTATTTTTAAGCATGATTTCCTTAAAAACATGAAGCAATTTGACTGTCACGTTACGTTAGATGATTTATTTGTCCTGTTCAGCATAACGTTTTGCTGTGCATTTAGTAATTTCCCCCCCACCTTTGACATTCAACCTCAGGAAGACTGTTGGGGTAGGTATTTCCATCTTGCTGAACAAGCCTTTGTAAGGCAGTGTTTTTTCACTGGTCGTGATTACACAATGCCAAAAAAGCTGTGGCTGAAGTATTGAGAAGGAAGGAAACCGACTTGCTTTAATAGATTTGTCAGTAAGCGATATAGAAACTAAACTTAATGTGGTCACTGTGGTGGCAGCTTCTGTAGAAAAATCATTTTAGAAGGTCCGTTTCTTTCAGAAGGTGTTCAGTTAGTAGCATTGGACTGTGTGGAACTTGTAACTGTGGCAGAAGTCATGACTAACGCCTGTAAATGGAGAAGAGATAAAAATGGCTGCTGTCCAGCTGGAAAAAACACTGCCAGAGATTGACTTCAGAGCTTTGAGATGAATAGTAACTAGCATGTACAAGAAGAAACAGAATACTTAGTCTCCTGGCTGCTTAATAAAGATTTCATACATTTTTCTTTACAAGATAACATATGCGAGTTTCTTTGCTCTTAGGCTCAGACTGCCTTTTCTTCAAACCCAGCTAATCCAGCGATATTGTCTGAAGCTGCTTCTCCTGTTCCTCACGATGGAGGTAAGCTCATGCAATGTATAGTATCCTAATGTTGTGGAAAGCCTAAAGTTACAGTACAGTCCAAACTACCTGTAAATATGTAATCCTCTTTACTAAGGGTGAGACCCTGCGTTTTTGGGAAGGCCAACATCCTCCCCCACTCGCCCGAAACCACCTTGGTAGAGGTGCAATAGGAGTCAAAAAACCAGTGTTTGCCTATACAAGGAAGTTGTGGCAAACACTAATCCTTCTCCTAACTTTTAGGAATCTTTTCCAAGTGAGCCTAACATAATAAGATCTGCTATTGGTACTGTTTGAGCTCTTTTTAACTCTTACCTCAAAAACTTAGTTGTCCTTATTTATTGAGTGTATTTTTGTAAGCTTGAGAGCAGCATGAGTCTGAGTGCCTTTCCTCTCCGTATGAGCTTGCTTAGGAATGAACAAACATGAATCTCTGTTAACAGAGAAGTCCCCAGGAAGGTAGAACTTACTCTTGTCAGGCTATCAACGGAAAACTTCTAGAGGATTTTGGGATCAAATGTGTAGTGGGAAATCCCTCAAACCTAAAGCTGAATGACTTGCACCCATTTTTTCTTTTCTCCCCTGCACTTGTACATCCACGAAGGTGCACAGGTATGTTTTAGTTCAGAGCTCTGGGTTGGTGTGTTCTGCTTGAACTAAGGCCGGAGACCTCGCACCAGCTTGGCCAGCAGCAGTGCTGGAGCAGCTGTCAGGAATGCTGGTGGATCAGGTGTTACAGCTTAGTGGATGGAGCTGTCTGCAGTTCTCTTGGACTGGTGTGTCTGAGATGACTTTGAGACAGGAGTTTGGGTAGCTCACCAGGAACAGATGCTTACCTGGCCTCACTTCACACACCAGCTTTAAGTTTACTTCCGCAGTCTGCTCTTGGCGACATTCTTCCTGCTCTCCAGAGTTCGAATTCTTTTGCAATCTTTGTGTGTGCCGGCCAAATGACATAATTTTGACATCACCTTGTGTGTGAATTGTTCCAGAGCTGTGTGTGGCTGAAGGGTGATTAATCACTCAATATATCCCAAAGGAAGGGAGGCCTGCACCGTCCACAGGATGTGCCAAACCTGGTGGGAGTACCTCTGTACTGGCAGAGGCAGGAGAATATACAGTATCAAGAGCTTCTGCATGTGTTCTGCTATTTGGAGGTCTCTGGTTTGAATGAGAACGTAATACAGCCAGCAAAGATGTGTCCTGAGTTGTGGTCTTTGATGAAGAACAAAAGAGAGAAATTCAGTAGCTGTAGAAGACTTCTGGAGCGTTAATTGTGTCTAATATAGCGAAAATAGAATAAATATTTATTAAAAGCTTATTAATCAATATTGGTGAAACTGCAAGCTGATGGATCAGTCTGGAATGAAGATCAGACAGCTCTCATGTGAAGCAGCATGCAAACATGACCACTGGAAGTATTAAGGAGTAAAAAAGTCTCTTGTTTATACTGGAATTCACCTTGCAATGACCTTTGTTCCTTCCCAGGAAACTTACTTTCTTTTCCTGGCCAAATGTGGATTCTTAAGCAGCTGGTTTTATACACTTGTAAATGAAAACCTGCAGCCTTCTTGCTTCCGAGGCCATCCCTTGCACCACTTTGCTTTCCAATAAGCCTTTTCTGTCCCCACCGATTTGTTGAGAATGATGGGAACTCTTAAGAGTTCTTGTAACTGTTGCTTGTTAAGTGGCACCAGTTAATTATCTGTGGAATGTCGAGAGCAAGATCAGTCTTATTTCCAGAGTGGTTTGACTCAAGGTCTGACAAGTCTGTCAGTTCTTTTTGAATCCTTTTTTTTTTTGTCCTGCTGCCTGCATGCTGCTCCTCTTGAGCACAGAGGGATCTTCTGCTGGATATTTGAAGGGCTGTGTTTGTTTTGTCGTGTTGCAAGAATTGTACCTATGAAAGCAGTAACTACTTGTCCTGTTAAACCAACCAGTGTACTGACGGGTTTGTTATGTTTTGTTGTTCTCCTGTAGGCTTATACCCCAGACTGTATCCAGAACTTTCTCAGTACATGGGCCTGAGCCTCAATGAGGAAGAGGTGCAGAGGAACTTGGCAGTGGCAGCAGCTCCGCAGCCGCAGGGTGTAGGTACCAGCCAAGCGTGTTTTTGAAAGTATAAAGGCTGACTATGTATCTAGCATTCTAGATAATAGAGTACTGTTTGTCTTAAGTACCATATTTGACTGATAAATGAATTCTTTTAACTGACAGTGTCTATTTTTCTCCAGTCCTAAAACTGAGCAGTGTATTTCCAGTGTTTGAGGGAGTGGGGACTGCTGGTGTTGTGACTTAATTTGTGTGTTGTTTTTTTTATTTTTTCCTTTTGAAATATAACTTCATATAAACTGATGTAACTAAGTTGTCTGGGTATTTTGTTTTAATCAGCAACTGGTAACACGACCTTCTACTAATTACATGGTAGCTCCAGTGACTGGAAATGATATTGGAATTCGCAGAGCAGAAATTAAGCAAGGCATCCGTGAAGCAATTTTATGTAAAGATCAAGATGGCAAAATTGGACTTCGCCTTAAGTCTGTTGACAATGTAAGTATAGAAGCTTGCTTTTGCTTATAGAGATCTTACTGCTGGATTAAATAGTGAAGTTGGTGTACAGTCGCAAAGTTGTCTTTTTGTATAATGCTTGCTTATCCACTATCCAAATTTTAAAATCTTTCATTAGATCAGTAACTAGATTTCCAGCTGTCTGGACAAGGATCTCAATTTACAGCAGCAATTTACTTCCAGATGTTTTATAACACCTGAACAAAACTTGTATTTTTTTTTTCTGCTTTAGAGCATGAAATTGTCCTTGCAGAGCTGCAGTGATTCTTGTTAGCAGTTCAAGACTTCTTGTCTCTGTCTTTGTGCAAACACTGGGCAGCACAAAGTTCAGCAGTGTGTAGAGAAGTGCCCCTGGCTTATAGAAGTAGCTTCTCTTTTATTAAAAAATTGTACCTGAGGTTTCATGAAGGCTTAAAGTGCTTTTTATAGTTCTCCTAAGCCAGGAAATGCTGAGGTTTTCTTAGAGGAACATGTTTTATTTTCTTTAAATTTTGCCTCCGCCCCCCCCGAAGGTATTATTTGCAGTTTGTCTTGATATGCTTTCAAGAAGTCTAGACAGAACAGATTCGCCTACTTCCTAACTTTATTCTAGCATTAACTATCTGTCAGCCTCTTCAAGTTACCTAGAAACGGACTGAGCAAATCCTTTTGTCCATTGGGTTGGTATTATATAGAAAATGGGAAACTTTAAAGCATAATGTGTGTTCTGTCGTTGGTCTTCATCTTTAAGGTAGAACTTCCTCAGTGTTTTTCTTTTTTTCTTTCTCTTTTGTAGGGCATATTTGTCCAGTTAGTTCAGGCAAACTCTCCAGCATCCCTCGCTGGGCTGCGGTTCGGGGACCAAGTTCTGCAGATCAATGGTGAAAACTGTGCGGGATGGAGTTCTGATAAAGCACATAAAGTTTTGAAACAGGCTTCTGGAGAAAGGATTTCCATGATCATTCGGGACAGGTAAAGCCAGCTGCAGATACAGATTGTTGTTATCAGTCTCTCAGAGGAACTCGGGGGGGGGTTTGTGTCTTTCACTTGAGCAGCACTGCAGGCATGAAAAAAAAGTCCTTGTCCATGTATTTCACTATTAGAGTTGCTCAGAAATGTTCCCTTTTGTGGGGAACAGTCAAAATAACAGCCAAAATACTTGTAAACTTCCAGTGCACACCTCTTGCCTGGGTGTGATGAGTCTATGAGAAGACAGATGATACATGATGTAGCGAGATACATGTCTTGAAGCTTTTCCAGTGTTCTTTAAGAACCAAGTTTGATGGTGTGGAGGGCAGGCTGCTTCTCTCAGGGCAGCTATTTCTATCATGTATTGAATCAAAATACTGTGGGAGTAGATCCCCTGCTCTGTCGACCACTTCTGTGCCCGACTCCCCAGCCCCTTCCTGGATTTACTAGCTCTTTAAGACACAATTTAAAAGTTTATTGCCTGTGAAGCAGTAGGAATGTCGTTGAGGAAGCTTTGGACTCCAGAATCCTGTGGTCTACCTGTAGTTGTTAAAACTGCAATTTTGATCTACCTTGTAACATTTGTAGACAAAACTTAATTTTTAATGGCCATTTGTGGTTGGTTGGTGTGGTGGGTGTTGTATGGATTTTTTAATTTTTAATCCACATGGTGAAATATCCAAAGAATAGGGAAAATATGTAAGGTTTATATACAAGTGTACATATCCAAGTGACTTCAGCTTGGAAAGAAGAGATTAAAAAGCAAATATTAAGAAAATTCAGTTAAACTCAGCTGTTTTTCATTGTAGTTGATATGTGAGTCTCTTAGAGTACAAGTACTTTTTGTGAATCAAGATGCTGAAAGCGTGTGTGGCTCTTTTCTGTGGTTTAGTAGACATGAAAACATTTTAAATTTCTTGTACTTACAGGCCTTTTGAACGAATTATTACTATGCACAAGGACAGCACAGGGCATGTTGGTTTCATATTCAAGAACGGAAAAATAACCTCGATAGTGAAAGACAGTTCTGCTGCGAGAAATGGACTTCTTACAGAGCACAACATCTGTGAAATTAATGGCCAGAATGTAATTGGATTGAAGGTAAAATGAGTAGTGGGTGTGAATAGCTGTGAGCTTTTTGTGTGTGTACAGTAATTTTGTTTTGGAGAAGGAAAAGGATTATAATATGTCAGCTTGAGTAATGCAGGTATGACTTCTTGTTTAATAACAGGACCCTCAGATTGCAGACATCTTGGCAACAGCTGGCAATGTAGTGACCATTACCGTCATGCCTTCCAGTATTTATGAGTATATCATAAAGAGGTAGGTAAAAACCAGAGCAGCCCTGGTGTTAATTATAGTCAAGTTGACGGGGACTATTTTTCAGAGGTTAAATAAAGTGTACTCGTGATAAGACCCAATTAGAAATTTAACGTGAAGGCTGGAGAAGGGGTGGTGGGAGTCTGAAAATCTGCTTAACCTGATGCTTTAGTCAGACCAGTGCGCTTTGGTTCTCTTTTTAAAACTGCTCACGTGTTAGTGATGTTCCTTTGCCTTTTCTCCTGAAAAACCCTCTTCTAAACATAATTTTACTAAAATTGAGTCTCCAAGAACGTACAAACACATAGATAACGTACGTATTTGTTGTTTCTAGTGCAACTCATTCTGGTGATGTAAACACGATTCTTGGCGGGATATAGTTGGCTTTTTTCCTAATCCTTTGGCAGCACTGGCTTTCTACAGCTAAATCTGTCCTGCAAAAATGTTTTTGAAGTTGCTATAAATTAATAATGCTTCAGGTATAATAGAGTCTTTTTCCTCCACTTGGTATGTTCTTTCTCCAAAGCAGGTTTCAGTCGTGACAGTCCCCTTTCCCCTGCCCTCCTTCCCTCACGTGTGATGCTACTGGGCTTGCACGCATGCCTGCATCATGAAAGATGCTGATAACGCAGCTCAGTTACTAATCAAAATGTTGAGTTACCATGGGGTGCAGTTTGGTGCAGCTTTTCTATAGTAACATATTTGTTACAAAAAGTGGTGGAGTAAAGGGCCAACCTTTAAATTGTATGACAGGGCTAACAGTGACGAAGGTGCAGTGATCAGAAGCGTTAGAGGTCTTCTACAGTTGTCTTACACAACTGAACACCTTCTCCTTTTCGTTAGGATGGCGACTAGCATTATGAAGAGCCTGATGGATCACTCCGTTCCTGAAGTCTAAACTCCCATCACGTGTGTGTGTGTACATATATATAATGATGATTCCACTCAACTCGGGCTGTTCTACTCAGTGATCTCTCTCTTCTGCACATGAGCCTTTCTGGAGTCTAAGAGAAGACATGCTGCATCGAGCATTTGCATCTATAATGGCTGGGAATGTTACAGTTCAACATACCTTGTTTATTCACAAACTGTAAAACTTGTAGCCTTATGCTTGACCAATGTGAAATTCCAATTGTGTTACGACTTCTTTTCATAGGTCTCTTACTTAGTTTGTTACTACTCTAAGCCATTGCGACTAAAGGAACCCGCTAGCACTTGCAGAGTAACATGTTGTTACCCAGAACAATGCTGTGCTTTGTATGGTTAAGACCAATGAGTATTTTTACTGGTTTCTGTTTGCAAGAGTAGATTTCAAATAGCAGAGTAGAAGTATGGCTTATACTAGTTAATTTTTTGTTCTAGTAGATAC
>NW_010144953.1:12556-25945 GCF_000699245.1 Pterocles gutturalis
GAATAGAGCTGAAGGCATCATTCAGTAAGTAAGCAATCCAATAAAAGTAGTGTACAGCTAATCAATCTTTTTATTACTTGTTATACAAATTGTAACTAAGATGCTTATCTCCTGCCTTAACCATGTTCTTAAAGATTCAGAAATAACCAAATAAATGACTGAAACTTTAGACGTGTGTGTGTGCATGGGTGCATACTGCTTAAGGTAAGCGAAGGCAGTTGTTTAGTTGAGGCCAGTTTCAACCAACGACACAGACAGGCTGGGAAATACAGTTTAAAGTAGCTTTCTAAAGAAGCTCACTGCCTCCAGTGTTGAAATGTTTTAAAAGGTTAGATCTGGGATACTATAACTAGATACACTTCACTCTTTTCTTACCGTCAGCTTACATTGGAATAGCAGCCCAGCTGTTCTGCAGGATGCATTAACTGTAGAGTTGCAGTTTCATTTTCAAACTGTTAGCAGCTCAGATGGGGTGCAGTTTGCTGGGTGTACTGGGTCAGGCTGGGATGGAGTTACTTTCTTTGGAGCAGTGACTAAAGCAGTGTTGATAACACCCATGTTTCTGCCATTGCTGAGCAGTGCTTGCACAGCATCAAGGCCTCTGCTGCTTCTGTCTGTCTCCTGCCCCCAGGGAGTAGACTGGGGGTGGCCAGGAGGCTGAGAGGGAAAGCAGCTGGAACTGCTGACCCAGACTGCCCAAAAAACAATTCCCCAATGTTTGACATCATGCTCAGCCCTAAGCTGGGGGAGAGGGGAAGCCTTCCAAAGTAGCTGTTGCTAGGAGCCTGACTGGGCAGCAGCCTGCTGCTGGTGGGAGGTGCTGGTTGCCCTTGCATCACTCCCCCCCTGCCCTCTCCCCTTAAACTGTCTCTTATCTCAGCCCATAAATTTTCCTGCCTTTTGGCCTTCTGATTCTCTGACCTATCCTGGTGTGGGGCAGATGAGTGAGAATCCCAGGGGGGGCTCAGCTGCTGGGCATAGCTGCTGGCATAGAGCAGTCAGCTGTGAGCTCCCTGAAATCCCTGGAGCCCAGCACAATGTATTCTTGAAATGCTGATCTCCGCCTCTAACCCCTTCTCCTTAGGAGCAGATGATTCAGCGGGAGCCATTTCTATACCTGTTGCAGCTTCAAAACTCCTCCTCTGGGCAAACCTGGTACCAGATGACAGCTTGACCAAGGGGCTTTGCCCACCTAAACTTTGTGATTCCCTACGAAGTACAAGTCTGGCTAAAACTTAAAAGTAAACTGAGACTAAAATGGATACATTCAAAAAGAAGAAGAATATAAACTTTTTTTGTTATCAGATAGCTGTAACTACAGGGGAGAACCCTTGGAAGTAATACACAGGGAGTACTTCCCTACAAGTACTTAATGTTTTTCTTTCAGCTAGAGCATGTAGCAAGCAGCAGGGAAAGAACTAACCAAAAACCCTGTTTTCAGGTAGACGCTAGCCTGCATTGAGGAGTAAGCTATGATTAAACATATGAACACAAACTTTGGAGTTAAGCTGGAAGAAAAGAGTGGTCTATGTGTAATTCCTTGCACACGTTTGCTTAAAAAAAAAAAAATTAAAATCCAGGGACAAAATACAATCCGGGGGAGGTAAACAACCACTCCTAGGCACACTTGACACAGAAAAAGCTTTTAACACAATCCAGACATCATTCAAGACAGTTCCAGGTAAGTGTAGAATATGATTTTTCTATCTCTTGGCATAGATACAGATACATTTGGGAAATAAATATAATGAAAGGTGAAGGAACAGGGCAGCCCCATACCATACAACAATTGTTTTATAGTGCTAAAAAAAATACCCGTGCCCTGAAATCGGTGTTTGTTAGGTGTCAAAACCAAGGCAGGATGTCTACAGACAAAGGACTGACTGAATATAATTTAGAAGAATGTTTGTCCTGGACACGGTGACAGTGTATCTTAATGCCATCAGAGAAATAAATACTCACCTTGGGGCACACGGAGGCAACATCACCACTGCTGATACTGGTTACTGTAGTAAACCATTTAAAGACTATTTCAAATCTTTAACTTCAGAACAGCATCTTGCAGCAGATCCTATCACTAAGTCCTAGAGAGACAGTGGAACACTGCTTTTTCACAGGGTTAAGACATGAAGGGATCAGATAAATCCAGGAGCTCTACCTCTGTTTAAATTCTGTATTTAAATTCCATCTCAAAGATGATTTGAGTTGAAAGAGGTTGAGAATATTTCAAAACATGAAGATGCTGAAGATTAAGAGAAGGGTAGGAACAGACGTGATGAAAGGCAGTAGTAACACAGCATAACACTAACTTCAGGCACAGCACTAAGGGGAAGACTTTATATCAACACCTTACATGTGTGTAGAACTGTTTTCTGTTAGCCCGAAAGGAAACGAAACAGAATTGATCCCCTAAGACATCAGTGCTGTTTTTCAATAGGAAAAAGCAATATAGAGTATGTTCTTACTGCCTCTGTAAATAGCCAGGGTTGGAGATGTGACAGACTGACCACTGCTCAGAACAACAGCTGCCTTAGCAGTGTTGAAAGCAGGATTTACCGGTGTATGCGTCTTCCCTAGGAAGAAGGTTTTACTACACATGAGGTACAGACATTATGTCATGAGACATGGCACGAAGCTGCAAGCATCCTTAAAGTCTTAAGTCAAGAATGCAAATGCTGCTTTGAAGCCAGTTCAACCAGCATGCTATGACGTATTCTATGTAAATCAAACAGTGCTGCAAGGTAAGAGCCCTTTAATTACAGAAAAATAGGTCTTTAATTTCATCTCAGATATCATTTTAGACAAGCATTTTCAGTATGATAGTCCATGAAAAACAAATGCATACACAGTGGGCGTTACGAGCTCCCAGTGAAGTCAACATGAAGTAGAAAGTTGTCATTGAACAAAGCTTCCTATCTGGTTGAACTTCAGCAGCCATCATTGCACACAGGTAAGTTCATTTAAAAGGTTTGGTTTAAAATAAGAGTTCATTCAAATGTCTGGAGGGAAAGGCACTTAGTATTGCAGTTTCCAGAACATGATTTGTTTGTCTTCCCCTCCGGTAATAGCACTGTTGCACTGTTCGTTCATCCACATGGACACTACAGCACCTGGGGGAAAACAAAAACCGAGTACATCTAAATGCAAATCCAAGTGGCAATCCAGATGATGGAACAGATCTCTTTAAGAGAGTACAGGATCATCCAATCGTTAGTTTGGTTCACATTGACACCAAATATACCAGGAAGAATTGTAGCAGGTTGCTAGGTGGCTGTTCTTACTCACAGCAATGATCTCATGTTGCCTCCGTTGGCTTTGGGTGCCAGAGGGACACTAGCAGCTGGAGGAGATTCTACAATGCAGGTGGCACACTGGCTAAAGGCTTATGGGAGGAGGTTTCTCTACAAAGGGGGATTTTTCACTCTGCCATTTGGACTTCTCCTACAAAAAGTGTATTCACATCTTCTAGCAAGATGCCTAGAAGTCCACTTCTGAAAGGCTCCCCTAGCTCCAGAATGATCCCCAGACAGGTCAAGCTCCAGAGTACAAGGCTACAGCATGTCTATCCCCAGGCATTTACCTTTGTCAAGTCTTGTCATCAGCAATATTCCTCACTGCTATTAAATTTCCTAGGAGGCTCATGTGGACCTGCTTTTAGTTCTGGTGTTCCAGGTAACAATAACATCAGGAACAGCCCACTGACTGAGCAGATGACTCTCAAACTCATCAGTAGTACCAGAACTGAAAAATTGCAATTCTCAATTTGAGAAAAGGAACAGTTCAGGCATACCTGTATGTCCTTTGATTCTTTCCATAACTTTTCCTCCAAGAAGGTCCCAAACCAGTAATTCACCAGACTGACTTCCTGATAAGATAGTATTTCCATCCCATTTGAAGCACCTGCAAGTAAGTGTGAAATCAGTTCACTTCAAGCTCTTCTATAATGAGAGCCAAACATTTCCAAACTGACTAAGCCAAAAAGAATGGAAAATGTAGGTACAAAACTGAAGAAAACTCTACCCTTTAACACAGTCTTCCTGGAAATGTTATTCCCAAATTATTTTAAAGGTTCACAACCCAAACTTGCTCCTCTGACTGCCCTAGAGCCAGCCAGCCAGCCCTTCCCCTGGCAGAAGAATGAACCATGTTCTCGTAACCGAAAGGACCCAGGCACATGTATGGTACCCACATGCTCTCATGAGCCACCACCTGAAATTCTGTCACTTTGTCTTCCTAAAACAATCACTTGAAGAGCAAAGAGGACTTTCAGGGAAATAACTGAAGAAAAAAAAAATATATATGCATGCATACGCACATATATATTGATGGATACACACACACACGAGACAAACAAGTGTATTCCAAGTATGGCTACTGTATTTTTACTCCAGTAACTCAGGAAGCATTCCATCTGTTTACCTGATAAACCACACAGAACCCATTTTCACAAATCTGTATGCATTTTGGTTTGTGAAAAAGTGATCATTCTTTAACAGCCAGTCTTTTCTTACATTATCAAAACAAAAAAGAAAGGACTGCAACAGGCCCCCCACCTCCCAGCCCCCTCCTTCCCCAAAAGAAGTCCAAAACCAAAATCGAGATTATTGACAGAGGCAGTTCAAGTAAGAGAACTGTCTACTTGGTAGAAATTTCAGTAGCTCAGCTGCTGGAACAGCTGCTTAGCTACAGTTCTCACCACCTTTTATGGAAGTCAAAGTTGTTGAAAAAATTCAAGTTATTTACTTAGATACTCGTTTGGTTTTGTCCCAGTCTGGAAAGCTTGACCATAATGCACACAACAAGCTACAGTGTTAGCCTTTACATTTAAAAAAGTAATTCAATAAGACAAATTTGCCACTATTCCTGCCCTTTCCATTCTGCCATCACCAACCATCAAGCATTTCTGCAGCTCACCACGTTGGCCACACAGTTCATCACCTGTACGTTCTCAGAATTACCTCTGCGGCACATCCGTGCTTACAGAAGAGATAAGCATTCCAGTTTGTACATCGATTACTTTAAAACTGCAGTCCTCTCCTGTGCTGAGCAGATGTCTGCTGTCTGTACAACAGAAAAAAAGAAAAAAAAGAAAAGAAAAAAACAACAACAAAGCATGTTTAGACATTGAGTTCTAGTTACCAAAGCAGTCTGCAGTACATGTTGGGTGTGAAATTGCCTGACCCACTTATTTATAGATAATTTACTGTAAATTAAGTCTCTAAGCAAGCAATGATAAACCAAATTGGCTTAGAGTTGAGACTGCTGGTCAACAGTCTAGTATGGCCTTGCGTACAATGACTAAATTCTTTGTAATGGAGATGGACATGTGTCAATCCAAACCATCCCTTCATCCTCCTTAAAGTAGTTAACTCCAATACCAAGAGTATATTGCATGATAGCAGGAATAAGATTCCCTTTGAAACTCCCAAAAGTCCATATTAAAAACTGAAATCCAACGTACCAGGACTAAAAGCAGCATCAAACACAGTTCCAGCATGACACGGCAACTGGTGCAGCACTGTTGCTGTAGGAACATCCCAAACACTAAGGGTACCCTCTTTGGTTCCAGATGCTAGGAGAGTATTTGCAGCATTAAGGTCGATGGTATTTACCTAGGAAGTTAAACATCCCATGATTTTCCTATTCTTTCATGTGAGCCACTCTGAGACAGGTTTTAAACATACACAAAGCAAGCCCATAATCCATAAGCTGGTATTTTATTTACAAAAAGCCTTTACATTTAATTCTGCAACATCCTTAATTCAGTACAATTATTAAAAATCCTGCCTATAAAAAGTAAAAGATAGGTCCCTTTGATGATATTTTAAAATGTTTTTTCTTTTCAGAATCAGAAACGCAAATTGACATTTCAGATTGCTTTTAGTACCCATACACTCCACCTAATGGAATCCTTTACCCTTCAGGGTAAAATTCTTCTTTCCTTTTAAACAACTTCCTAGCCATGAGTTGTTTCCAATTCTCTTGGGTACAGTTCTTAAATGCTATCAGAGCTGTTTCAGCATTTGCCTGTGTTGTGACCTGTTAAAATACTATTGAGAAGGTTTAAAACACAGTAATTGTAAATATCCTCCCAGAGTGACATTAGAGGCTATCAATAAGTGTGCAGTTACACATTTATGACTCACTGCACACAGTGTGTTTATATATTTACAGTGAAATTCAGTAATAGATATTTTATAGCATGGTCAACAACTCACAAATTATTTCTCATTTGCTCACCTTTAGCAAAGGTATATTAAGAAGAAGCTGTAACAATGAAAATACTCAAAAACCACCAGTCTGTTTTCAAAAACAAAGAAGCAAACAAAAAACCCACCAGTCCTCCCTGTCTCCCCTGGAACTTGGTGCACACAGGCTGGGCAAGACAAAGGAAGAGACCTCTGTTGGTTCAGTGTCCAGGAGTGGACCTTTCAACCAAGGAAGCAGGGGGCACAGGCAAAAAAAAAACCCAACTGAAAAACCCCTACACACACACACTTCCCAAAACAAACCACCCCCTCACCCCAATCCGCTAGACCTTGCCTTTGATTTTGATAAGCAATTAATTTTCATATTCTGAGATCTGATATCGCCATACTTACGCTAACATCGTGTTCTAACTCCGCAAGCAGCTCAAAGTGGTGTTTTTTATTGCTCAGGGTCTCGCCGGGAATGCAGTGCCACACCTACAACACAGACAGTGCAGTTTGCTCGAGGAACCATTGGCAGAACTCTGGGTGAGTTTCTTCAGGACTGAATTCCCACACCACACGGAGGGCTGCTTGTGTTAACTGCCAGTCTTGCCTACGTGGCAGACGACACCACCAACACACGGCAGCTGAACTCCTTTACCCTAAGCAGTATGAAACACGACTACGTTGATTCCAGAGAACTTACGGAATATCTTATATCACCACCCTGAACGTACACTGACAGAAAGCCATCCCCAAGGCTTGGGGAAATGCATGCCTGTCTCTAATTTCCCAACTATCCACTGAACCCTAGGCATGCTCTTTAGATGAGCAAGTTCCTGGTCCACTTAGCTGAAGGACATAAGCTACAAAACTATTAAATGGAAACATTTTAGAAGCCTATTGCACTCCCAACAGAATCACTAGTCATGGTCACAACATCCCAGTTCCTCCAACAAATAGAGTTTGCCTCCAAAACCCCCACATTTAGAGTAAGAACGAATGAAATTTAAGTAACACTTTAGCTTTGAAACAGTTGAGATACAACTAAATGAAGAAGATATTCTAGAAATAAACTTACTCTGATAGTAGCCAAGTTATTATTCTAGTACAACAGGTCCATCTACTCCAAAGCATTTGGCTCGCTGAATATTAAAGTGCTGGCTATAAATAGTTATTGAAGTACAACAAACCCATACACAAACCTTCACAGTGGAATCCCAAGATGCAGAATATAAACGCCCATCACGCCAACAGATCTTACTGACTGCATCATCGTGGCCCATTAAGATATCTTGCTGTCTTCCAAATGCAATGGAATAAAAATATCTAACAGGAAAAGGTTACAAAAGCATTACATCTTCAGAAAACTTTTTTTATAAACAGATTAAAGTAACTTTGCTTCTACAGATTCTAACAGAAATCTACTGAAAAAAAGTAGAAATACAGCCACTGCTTAATAACAATAGATTTCTGTGTTATTTTCTAAAACCATAAACATAATGACCAAGGCACTCAATGTTATTCAACAGAGTCAATAGGAAGGAAATACACACATATGATTGTCCCATGAAGAACTTATGACAGTGGTATCTCCTGGTAAGATTAGACAAGATGACAAAGCCTGTAAAGGAAAAAAAAAAAGAAGGAAAAAAAAAAGAAAAAAATCAGTGTTCCACTTCTTCCCTCAAATCACATAGAAGTACATCAACATACTTTTGGAGAACAAGGAGCATTTTAATCTTCTATACAGACAACATACAGGTGTTATACGAACACGAAGCAAGAAAAACCTTATAGGCTGGACAGCGAGTGGCAAGAATACTTCATCTCAGGCAGCACTGAAGTTCAGCAACACATACAGAACTGATGGATCTCCTTTTTCAAAACGCTGGTATTTCAAGGTCATGGTACATAATTCCTCACTCAGGAGAAACTGGGTCAGCTCTTTATCTCATAAGCTACTGTCAATTCTAGATGCAAACAGCTAAGAGAAACTAAAAATGAAGGTTTCCTTTGATGTTTGTTCTCCGTGACAGCTACTTATCAGCTCAGCTCTTTCAAACAACAGATGTGACTATCTAATTCCTACTATTCTCAACAAGAAACATTCTTTATAGACAGCTTCTCCGTTACATTTCTATCACTGGAAGCAGCAAGGCAAAAAATCCATTGTAATGCTTCTACTGGTATTGTTATTGTTCATGTTTTAGAGCTGTTCTAAAAAACAGTAAGCTGTTGGACTGTGAAAAGACTACTGCTTGTAGCATTGCTGCACCAGATTAGCACTAAAACTACAGAGAGAAGAATAAAAGGAGTACCCAAGGCCTCCTTGTGAAAAACTGTCTTTTGGCCTAGGATTCAGTGAAGAGCTCCCTTTTCACAGTGCCACGAAGCAACGCTCCTAAGTTTGCCTTGGCTAAAGCATTGAGAATTGCTCTATCTAGATTCACCTGCTAGCATGTGCCATGGCAGGGTCTTGATTCTGCAACTGGGGACCTGTTAGAGCATTCTATGGCTTCTGTTGGGGTAACCTATTTCCCTTTTTTTTGTCCCCCCTAGAGATGAGGGTACAGAGAAGGCTGATATATCCTAGTGTCTTGCCTCAATAAAGGACTCTGAACATGACAGCTAGGAGTGAATCTTTATGACCCAGGTCTTGCTACAGTGCTCAAGCACAGAAAATCAACTACAGAATCTCTTTCCAAGTCCTGTTTTAGAAGCAGAGGAAAAATGTTGTTCAGAGGTAGTGGAGATCACTGCTCACTGAGGAAGGATGGCTTGAATTCACCCACTGTAGATTCTACTCCCTGTGCTTGGTTTTCCTCTGCCAGCTGACTCACAGGCTTCAAACACTTTGGAGCACTAAGGCAATGCTGGATGTGAGCACATGGGTGGAATTTAAGCTTTGTGATTCTGGTCAGTTCAAGGTTGTTCAGGAAGACTCCTCTGCTCATGCCAGACTATCTCTGTCTGACACAAGCCCTTCCCTGGACGGCAGGGCAACTCAGAACAGAGGCAGCACAGAAGTAAAGTGCAACCCTTTAGTGCTCCCTTCCCATATTTGCAGAATGCTCTGTCTCCCTGGGGAAGGCTGACAGAGTCTCAGTTCACTCTGCTAAATTATTCACAAACAATACAATTCAGTAGGCAGGGGAAGAAAAGAGGCATTGATGCATGCTAAGAGCTATGTCTGCGAGTAGCTTTCAGAAGATTCCCAACGATCTCATTTGTATTTTGACAGCAACTTACCATGTTTGAAAAGGACACACTTCTCTGGATCCTTTTTGATTCTTTGGAAAACATCTTCAGAGTTGAATCTGGGAATAATGGATAAAACAGTAAGATAAAAGGACTGTTTTATATTATAGAAACTAGTCATTTTGTTCCTGTTTGAATATTCAAATATCTTACTATGAAAAGCAGGTACAGGTTTCTCAGTCTTTGAGAAGCTCTTTATAATGACTTGAGCCTGGACCTAGCCTGTGTGGCACCAGTGGACTCCCCCATGCCCATCAAACTCTAAGACAACTCTGGTATCTAAAGGGAGAAATCCTAAGCCTAGATATAGATTTGAAATCCATGAGTCAAAGTGATCTAAAACGTAACAAATTCATGTACTTAAGTTATTCAATTACTGGAAATAGATATTTAAGTTAATTTCTTTAATAGGTGACTTGCAAAGGTGGCAATCCAAAAGCCAAACAGAAGCAGCCTTCACATATGAATACTGAAATTCCCTCAAACAGTAAGAAGGAATTTAACATCAAATGAAGACAAGAATCTTGCATTTGGCAGAAGATTAGGGCCACTCCTTTCACGACTGTAAATAAACCAGAACTCAGTGATTCCAGAAATATCCCATTTAATGCTGTCTTCATTTTGCTCTCAGCAACGATATTAATGGGATTCAATCTTAACTAAATTTCAGAGTTTCATGCTATTTTGTTCACAAAACATTAACCTGCGTCTACACTGCAGGTTCTAGTAAATACCTCTGCAATTATACTTACCCTGGGATGTAGTGAAAACAGACGACCCATTGTAAGTGACTGCTATTCCAGTAATTGCCCTGTTTAATACAAGAAAGCTTAGAGGTGATTTCATAGGTTTGGAATCTTCACCACCACACTGTAAATTGACTATAACTGAAATTTATAATTTGATCTCTGTATGAGCTAAGACATTCAAGAGTAAAAGCACTGCAGTGGTGTGTTATATGCCTCGAGGCAAAAATATACCTTGATATAATATGTGAAACAGCAGTACGTATTCCCCATATTGTTCTCTAAGAACTGCATCCTCATTAGAAAGGACATGCCCATGTTAAGAGGATAAATAGTTTCACATTCAGCCTTTCCAATTTAGGATTAGCTACAAAAAGAGTCAGGAACCTGCCTACAAGCAGATAATGAATACCTCAAGTGTCAAGAATCAGAACTTGCATGTCTTTGCTCCTCAAATTTGACACTGGCAAAGTCACTAGAGTCTAGAAATGCAGACATATAGCTTATGTCAGAGGGTTGGTCATTAGGAAACACAGAGCATTATACACAGCTAAAATTCTGTTATACAGACCTGCTTCTATTTTTTTTTCTCAGCAGCTTTCAGAAAGAAAAAAATAGAATCAGAAGCTGAAATTCAAGTGTTTTCAGGATCAGGATCTCCCTAGCCCTAATGATCTGGTAACAGAGGCCCTTTCTCACCTCAAGTATTACCTCCTTTTCTGGCCAAGAGAATGTTCTTTTCTGGACTGGGTTACAGTCACCAAGAAAGTAGTTGCACCCAAGGCAGTAAGAAATCCTCCTACTAGTCCAGCCACTAGGACAAGGGATGGGGCTAAAGGAAAAATCTGTTCTTTAAAATAGAGCTGCTGTTGTTCATTGTTTTCAGATATTTTCAAAGTTCACCTGAAGCACCCCTGCTAACTCATGGCTTCCTAGGAATCCATCAGAACAGTAGTTTGGTTCCTGGATTAACTGAAAACCTACAGTTGGAAACTTGTCAAACTGCTCATACAGCAGCAGCTTGAGTGGCTTAACCTTTCAAATCAAATGGGATGAAAAAGAAGTTGGGTCCTCCTGGGGTTATAAATAAATACATGGGAGTCTTTATCTGGCTGCTGTTATCACAGTTTTAGAGAAGGGAAATCAATATCTGCTTCAGGTACTACAATGATAATGAACTCAGCTCTAGATCTGCATAAGGAACAACAACATCCACAAAGGTGACAAATGCGTTTTCTGGATTGATAACCCATCATATACTCAAATTCATCTTGTGTAATCAAATCAATGAGCTGTCTAAAAGAAAAGTACTGACCTTCAACTATAAGCCATCATTCAGATGGACACACAGATACCCCACCCCTTCACTTCAATGGAACAATTTTGACTGCGAAAGAAAAGAATAATACCTACTCTTTGTGAATTTTATATTGCTCATCTAATTTTAGTTTGGCAATATTGTTCCAAGCAAGTGTTATGCTTTCTTCTGTCAGATCTTCAAATGATTCTTCATTTGGAGAAACTGCAATAAAATGCCACAATGAAGTTACATCACAAATAGAAAACAGACAGATAGATTTGAAATAACTAGGTACCTGAAGTTGCAAACATAAATAGAAAAGTACAGAAATCATGCAGAGCTCCAGGAATAAGAATTTTTGGCTTACGCTGGGAGCTAACTTTTTTACAAATCTCTTCCTGAATGCATAGGTTTACACAGCCAAAAATATGATTTTTCTCCAAAAAGCAGGGCTTTTAAACTGAAGACTTTACAGAATACACTTCCAAAATGGAAAAAAAAAACAAAAAAAAACCAACCAAACAAAAACCACACAAAATAACTTTTCTGCAGAGATGTTTTGGTGTTCCGCTGACATGGCAAGACCCTTCCAAATGAAAAATACCAAGAAAGCTATCTACTGCTACAATACAGCATGTGCTTTTATTATTCTATTGTATCCTGTTAGGAATGTCACAACTTCTACTATAAACTGATGAGGACCATGGCATCTTAGTTTCAGGCTTCAAAAGCAGAGGTTGAGCAGTCCCAGAAGAAACCACTGGAACAGAAGGCAAAAATGCAGAACAATGTCTGTATTTTCAAATTTGAAACTCATCTTGCCAGTTTAAGTTAGTTCACGGATTTATTTTGAGTTGGCTTACAGGAAAGTGGCCAAGAGAGTTGTATAATGAGATCCTCTGGGAGAAAGATACAGAACTTTCAAAACTACAAATCCACTGCATCGTCAGTTTATCTGTTATACATTTACCTGGAGACTCCGTTATGGAACCGCTGTGACTAGATGTTCGAGACAAGCTTTTCAACTTTGGTATTATCCTTCGGGGATGAGGAATTGTAAACAACTGTTTTGGTGTCTGTCCAAACTCCAAGATTTGTGTCAGCAGAGCTACTTTTTCATTGGGATCCATAATACTTTACAAAAACAAGATATTAAATTAAGCCAAGGAGGCGAGTACTTTTTTTTTCTCCCCTCCCCTGAAAGAATGTGCGCATACGTGCGGTTACTACAGCACTAGAGCTTTCACAAGTTCTTACAGAAGTGATTTACCACAGATGTGACGGACAGTCATATAGCAGCTTCATTATTTTGTTTATGTATGATGACAGTATTCTCGCCAATTAAAAAAAAAAAAAAGCAATTTCACAAAAGCCAGACTGAAGAAGTTCAAGTAGCACCCTTTCAATGTGTGCTAAAAATGACAACATGATGCTGGTTCACTGCGTATTTGGGAGGATAAAATGGAAGCACTACACCATTCATGTACAGAGCACTTTTACAGCCAGCAGAGAACTTGGAAGGATACTGAGAAATTTAGTTAACTGCTTTAACAAAGATATTCTGATTCTTGTTAATTACCTGTTTAAATCCACTCCTCCTTCATAAGTTAATGGGTGAAACACTGGGGAAGAGAAAAAAAAAGTTCATTTGTACAACGTAGATATATAAAGCTCATTTTCTTTGTCTTGCATACCTACTATAAAAAAAAGTTGTATTTTTTACTCAACTTGGTTATACTAAGCAACTAAGCTATTTCAGCAGGCTATGGAGTTTGAGGTCTTGTGGTTTAGTCCTAGGTTTCTTACTTGAAAAAGTTTAGGATTTCTAAGAGACTCAGAGAAAGTTTCAGAAGAAATCAGACCTTTCATAAAGGAAGGATGACCACCCCCC
>NW_010144953.1:26004-49342 GCF_000699245.1 Pterocles gutturalis
TTCACGCCCCCCCCCCCCCTTTTTTTTTTGCAGTTTCTATGGAGTGCATATTTACCATTGTGAGCTGCAACTGCTTCACTTCCTTTCTGCTTGTAGCCAAATATTATGTCAATCCATTCATGAAGATGTTCTGATACATATTGACTTTCTAAAGCCTCTTGGCTCTTCTGAAGAAAGTCATCGGGACCTGGCAAGAAAAATATTAATTAAAGGAGAAAGTATCCCATTCTGTATTGGAATCCATCTCTGTTCCTCTTTCTTCTTGAAAAAGCAACCAACCAAAAAACTCCCAACCCCAAGACCCCACACCAAACCTCAAATTTGCTGTAAAATTAAACACAGCTATTAATTATATCAATGTTTTAAAGTAAAAATGCCTTTAGAAGAAAACAGAATGGACATTTTTGAGAGAACCACCACCATCCCAGGAATCTAGATACTACAAGAAGTTTGACTACTATTACCTGATGCCCAAGGGGGAAGCTCTACATCTTCAACCATCTTTCCACCTTGCCTTTTTCCCAAGTCCAACTTCAAACTGTTTACTAGAAAACTAGAATCATTTTCATAAAATTCTGGAATCAACTGTAAGGAAAAGAAAAAAAAAAGATGTTTTAAGATTAGCTTAGCTTTGACCACTTAAGTAGAATACAGTCAGTAAAAAAATTATCAAAGTTCACATGTCAAGCCTTAAAGTTGGGTAGTAATTTTTCCAGTCTTTCTTCTCTGTCAGTAGAGGAGAACTAGAAACTTCCTCCCATTATCCTTTCAACTACTTTTAGGCTTCCTGATTACCTACAAGGCAATTAGAGTGATATAAATATTTTTAACATGTAAAGTGTGACATAAGAATCCATAATATCTAAGGGTATCTTCAGAACACTAACTGACTTTCTCATTTTTAAGATATCAGGTAAGAGTCAAGAAAAAAAATCTAGAATAAAACTAGAATGATGATAAAAGTTTATTTAAAGAGCACCACAGCTAACCGACCTTAAGTACATTACCATTAACTATAGACTTATTTTTTAAAAAGTATCACTATATTAAACTCCTTTATCAAAGAAACATTATTAAACAGCATCCACCATTTGACAGTTAATAATTCTCAACATATTCTACAAGTTATGGTTTCTATAAGGCTCAAAAAAACCTAAAACTTCTATATTTTTAACCTGTCCAGCTGTACTGTTGTAACACAGCTAAATCCTAAATTGCATCTTTTCAGCCTTAATCCACTCTGATAATTCCCACTTATTTCAACAACACATTCACAACGACACTTCTGTTAAACCGAAAGACTGAAAGCAGACACAGACAAGCACCTCATGGAAACAGAGAGAAGAAATTAAAGATGTTAAAGGATTAACAAAATGCAGTCAGCAGCCTTAAAAAACCACCACACAAATAAATATCACAAACAACAAACAAAAACCCAACCAAACACATCCCATATCCACCCCAAAGCTCTCAAATCAACAGGAGACAGCTGAGAACACAAAGCATAGCACAGATACCAAGGACTTGAATAATTTTCCAGCTATTTACCTCTTTGAAATCTGTTGCACCATCCAAACAGTTTTTCCAGGTTTCTGCAAGACTAGATACCACATATTAATCACACATTTGTTAAAAAAATATTTTTTAGGGCTTCGTGCTCCCTAGAGGCGTATTTGAAAATAAAACCAACCTAGTTATAGACAAAATGCAAACAAACCTGTTGAACATTCTGTCAGCATGATCAAACTTTCCATTCTGCAGACAGAGCATGTATTCTGGAGCTGAGGAGAAAGCAAAAGTCACCAGCTTGCTCCAAACACCGTGCACTGTGGAGGTACCTGTCTGCTCAGAGAGCATGTAAAAGCTGTCTTACCCACTCTAACGAGATAAAACAAAACGTAACCCGGAGATGAATAATGGCTCCCATACATGAACTTAGGCTCTGGCATTTCCTGATAACGTGTCTGCAACACATGAAGAAGAAAGAGAGGTCTGTTTAAAATCAGCACTCCTGCTTTCCTTCAATATTGAACACATACACATTTTTTTTTTTTAAGACAGATTAGGACCACCCTCAATTTTTTTTTCTAACAATAAACCAAACTCTAATAACCATGCAGTTGTTATAACTCATCATCCAGAATTATCAGGTTTTCAGATTTTTTTTCTCGTTTCTCACTTTCACATGTAACTGCAGTGACTCAGCTTCAAAGGACTGCAAATAAATCCTTCCTTTTTGTCTTCCACATGAAGTTTAATGAGAGTATGGATAAACATACTGACTTAATTCAACCTGGAAGATTCCTTCCTGTCTCAAGCTCCTATCCATTATCCCTAAGCCTTATCATAATATAAATAAAATGACTTTCACTGCAACACATATGAGGCAACTAAGAGTTTGAGGAAACAGATCTTAGAAAGAAAACTTTATTTACTGTTATTGAAAACTTAATATTGATTGTGTTCTTACCCCCCACAACGTTAGGAAACTTTATGATTTTGAAATACTTAATCCTTTTTGTCAACATAATGCAGTTAGTCTGACAATATTTTTTTTTTCTAATGTTTCATTAAGAACTAATAAAGGTCCAAAACATTAAATACAGTTATGGTCTGTAAAGGATTTTGGAATAATCAACTTACCATAGGAGACAACTATTTTATACAAAGAATTAAAAGCCAAGATACTGAGGACCTTCTAAGCCTGTAACCATGTGTTTGACTACTTATGAAGAGAAAGCATGTCTACTTTGAGAAATGGAAAAAGTTTGGGCACTATTATCAGCATGTGGAAATTTCAAGTTGGGTGCTCTGATCTCCATGGATCCAGATTTCCTCCCTTCCTTCCTTCCTTTGATGTATTCTCCCTCAAATTCAACATTTTTCTTAAATGGAAGTACTCAAGATTCCTACTACTGTCTTGTTTAATTCATACACATATTTTACATTATGCATTTCAATCCATTGCTCTTGAAGTTTTCCATTTCCAAATATGCTTATAGCATCTCAGTGTCTGCCGTACCAATGCAGTTACAACAGTTAAATGGATTTGGGGATTTTATTTTAGAAGTGACATAAAACATTTAAAAGCAGATACTACATATGAAACAGATTCAAATCACTTTAAATTAGTACTGACAAAATCAGTACCGATGAAATCGATCTGAAAATGAATATGGTATGTTTACAGGTAAGTTTGCTTCTGATGAGGTTTACAGTTAGTTTTAGGTAACTATATAATTCACAAAGCTTGCTTGACAAAGCTCCTTTTATTGCCAATATGCACAAGGCCCAAAATGTGCAGCACGCAAAAGCCAAGATATACATACCAATAATCTATCAAGCCTTTCCTTATTCAGAGCACCAATTGGTTTACTAAGGTCGCGGAATGTTTCAGGCTTTGTCAGATCTAAAAAAAACCCCATAGTTAAACTCATTGTTTCTACTAGACAGGAATATATTCTAATCAGTATTTAAAAACAAACAAACAAAACCCCCCCAAACAACAAAACCAACAAAAAGCCAACAAAGAACCCCTCCAGTAATTTTCTCTGCTCCCTAACTACAAAAAAATAGTCTTACTGTAAATTGCTACTTACTCCTTCCTTATGAGTTGACTTTATCTCAAACCTCTCGCTGAAGAACTAGTAGTTACAAATGTGATAGCTATCGAAACTAAGATCACCTGGTCAATATAGATCCTGCTACCTGGGGCACAAAAGCAGCTGGTATCTCCCTTCTATTCATTAACTATTTCTGCCACACTACAGGTAAGCCCACCAAACAGTCAGACTGGTGTGGCTGAGACACTGTTGATGAACACCAGGAGATTCCCCAACTCTACTCCTTGTAAAGCAACAGAATCCTGAAAAGGACAATCTTCCAACACATATTGCACCAAGATCCTTGATTTAGGGACAAGCTTTGCTAGCCTCTTCCTTTCAACTTGCAATGCCAAGAACTGTAAAAGAACTCCTGGATTCTATACATGTCAGTGGATCCAGCTTGTTCCACAGAAGGCCATTTTACTGGTTCTTTTGCATTTATTGGAATCACAGAAATGCTCAGGACCAGAGATTTCCAAAGTGACCAAGAAGATGTTTGGTACATATTCTGCATGTGACGTGTGAAATATTTAACAGCAAAAGGTGAGGTATTTTGTCCACTAAACTCCAGAGAAAGGGTAAGTGCACAAGAAAACACCCAAGATTGCTAACGTCAGGTGCATTTTGATGTGCCATGAATTTTACACAGTGTAAACCCACTCCCCTGTCCTGAGATATTTCAGGCTGGACATGACAGACTAAGATGCCTTTTTGTACACACATACCTAATACTGAACTGGAGTAGTCTGCTATGATCCACGGAAACACAGGATACTGGGAGAGATCGTTGCAGCTCCTGTCAGCTAGGTTGTTGAGATGAAGAAGATACTGGTAGTTTGATAGATGTCCTCGCTGCCATTGCAACATATAACTTTCAGCTGTATGCTCTGTTACATGATTTTCTAAAATAAAACAAAACATTAAGAGTTTCAAAGTTTGGAGTTCCACCCCCAAATTATAGAGTGATTAACATTACGCAAGGTACTACAAAACAATTAAGGGCAAAGTTGTTTAAAAGAACAAGTCAGAATTAAGTGGTAACTTTATGTTTCAATAGCTACTGTACTTTATACGTTTTGTAAGATCTTTTCAAACAGGCCTAAAATGCATTCAACAAAAAAATAATGCAGAAGGAATGTTGAAACCAAACACGCAAACAACAGATGGGAAAGAACTTGAAGATTTCTGGAGGTATAGAAAGACATTTGCAGACCATGAACAGCTCTCTTGGCAATCAGGCAACCTTTAAGCTTTAAAATTTCTAGAAGTAGTTCTGCTAGAGTCAAGAAAAAATATATTTTCCCACTGGACAACTAAGCGTGCCCACTAACAACGACTTGTGGAAAGACTAAACTTCACCAGCACTCAAGAAAGCAGGAACAATGCACCTGGAGCTTCTGTTTGAAGCATTGGACAGGGGCTCAACAAATTCAAAACTGCACTACACTGCTCAGTAACTATAATATCAGGGTATGCTGCTGGACAATAAAATGACCGGGGAATATTGATTTCATTATGCCTCCATTTTACAACGAAATTAAAGAAATATCATCATTACCTTTGTCTGTCCTGTGAGCGGCAGGTTTATCAAGACGACTGGGGGTTGGGGAGTGGTTTTGCACAGAGGGGTATTTTAACAATTCTCAGAGGAAGCGAATGCTCCTTTGCAGCCTTTCCACTTTGCCTTGTGAAATGGGGAAAATCTCAACTGATATTTAGGCAAATTCATTAAAACAGAACTAGAGCTCTGGTACAGTAACAAAATAGTACAAAATTTACACAAACACTTTCAATATTGGCCATAAACATGAATTTCAATGTTGCAGTTATAGCAGCATTACAGAAAAAAAAATATTTGCTTTTTCTCCTTGTTTTTCCAGCACACATGCTAGCCTTTTAGAGTTTCTCTTCATGATCTGCAAAAGATATGTACCACTTTCTAGGAATTAATGCATACAAGATTTAATAGAAAGGAGAACTGAAGTGTTTCAGAATAATTTTCATCAACCACTTCTAAGGTTGCAGAACGTTCAGGTATTTGTGTGCGCACTGGAAATCCATCTATTACAGGAACTTTCTCAAAAAGATTTTTACTTGGACTTAACTGGAGGTCAGGGGGATCCACCCGCAAGTTAGTCTTTCAGCAAAACACTGAGTGGATCTCATTTACCCCTTGAAGACAGCCTTGTGTCAGGTTTTTTTCTTTGTTTCATTTGTTTGGTTTTGGGGTTTTTGGGGGGGAGTTGTTGGGGTTTTTTTTAAAAAACAGTGCATATCAACTTGCAAATCAAAATAATTCATTTTAACCTTAATAATGCTGTCTCAACCTTCATACTCAGCTCTTCAAACCCAAACAGAATACATGCAACTTTGCAACATTCATTCTGAACTTTGCTTACTTCTATCAAAACTTTTTAGGGCTAATACATCTGTTTATTCTTCTCATTCTTCCCACAAAGCAACAGAGCAAAACCCAGACAAATTTCCCCTCACAAGGTACTACAGACTACATTAATAAATAAATACTGCAAACCTATATATGTTGCAATAAGGAAATAGAGCTCATCTCGGTCTTGATAGTTGTAGAATTTCAAGTAGATGTCAGAACAGAGATCATTTTCTGTGCAAAATACTTCAAGTCCCTTAGAAGTTAAAGGGGGGGGGGGAGGGAAGTAAATGAGAGCAATTACTGACAAGCTGTAATATTCACATTTTTGTAACAGAATATCGCAGTTACTAATAGCTAACACTTAAGACTCTAAACCGGGTATCAGTTTTGCCCACAAATTCTGACATGTTGATCTTCCCTATTTCCAATCATAAAAACATTCAGTTTACACCCAGCTGAGCAAATATAGATGTATAGCTGTCCATAGATTGGCTCTGTCTGGATTGATTAAACACAGGTAGTATCCTTTCAATGGAACGAGGCAAAGAGTTAAATGGCTATTTAGTTTAAATGTGTTTTGAGACAAAAATTTTGTTCAAGGCTGAAATTTCAGTGCAAACACTAAAAGCATACAAGGGAGGTTCCAGTGCAGCACTCTCATCATCCCTCAGTCAGGTACAGCAGGACTCATCACTCCACATTAGTCTCAATCTGAACCAGCGATCAAGCTCCTCCATGAATCAATCCAGAGAGAAAATACACCATGAGAGAACAATTCATTCCATTCCAAGATAGGTGTTTGAGATAAATAGAATTAATTGCTCCCTGGAGGTACTCCCTTCTCCCTTTCTTTATGCTGACTGCTTATGAAAGACATTTTTCATCCTTGACAGGGTTCACTCTTCCTGTTTTCATCTTTTTGACAACACAGAACTAAAATGCTTTAAAACTGGAATGGATCTTTGAGTGCTGTTCCCTACTTAATCCAGAGTTTCTGAAAACATGGAGCTTTTACCTAATGAGGCACACAGTTTCAAGCTGGTCATTTTAAGAAATAATATATATAGCAAGACATAAAAAAAAAAAAAGAGCTTACCAACGGCATTAGGCCATGTCTTCTTTTATAGATGCGACGCACATTTTGCAGAGTTATTTGTACTACTGGTTTCTGTGGGGGGTGAGGGAAGGGGAAGAAAAGAAGGAGATATTCCAGAAGGTATATGTTCTTCTACATTAACCTCTCCATTCAATCTTAAGCTTCTCTTGACTAGAGATACTAGCAATATAGAAACAATATCCATCCATGTCATTTTAGCAGGGGTGCTAAGAAGTTAAAAAGAGGAAGCTTTGTCTTTGCTGTTAGTTCTTGTCTGAGCAGCAAAGCAGCTTAAAAATAAAGAAAGAATAGTGCATGATCACCTGAGTTTGTCACCAGTTATAATAATCATGCAAGAGAGGACCAAAACACAAGAAATGATAGTAGAAGTGAGGAAACCACTGGGCTGCTGGGCAAACTGTTTGCCGATGGTGCCACCCGGTGGATGGAAATTGGATGGCATTCTGTCACCAGCTGTGAAACACATTTTCACTGTCTGGACAGACTTTTGGTATATTAGTGGCTTGCTAAGACTATTGCTGTTATTTCTATGACAGCAGTAATCTGTCCGCTACACGCACGCAGTTTTCATCTAGAGAAAGAAGTGATCAGTTTAACAGAAAACCTGTCTAAGATCTTCCGATATAAACTAAATGGAACTAAAGCTGTCACTAGGTAGGAACAGCATCAGAGAGTAAGATTAAGAAATTTATCTTAAATGTATTGTTACAAAAAAGTGATCTTTAAATATTAAAGACTGAGCAAAGGACATTTTGTGCTTTGTTAGCGGGCCAACTTTCAGCGAATTAGCGCAGGATAAAGCCTCAGAAGTAGAGCTGCACTGAATGCAACAGAGCAGCACAAATCAAAGGAAAACGAAGGAGCTTCTGGTTATAACTGACAATAGAGTCTTCCTGGAGATGCGCTCAATGGGCATTTAAGAGGAACAATACAGGAGATGAAAACTGTCCACCAGAGGGGCAGCATCCTCACATCATACAAGACCATCTAGGAGGCACTTACGGGATATCCATTAAGAGGCTGGAAGTACAAGTTAGCATCAGTAACGCACACGTGCCCTGGATTAGTCACCAGTGGTGTCACCATTTCTGCTTTACATTCCATATGCAGCGTTTCAGAAATGCTTTGAAATCTACAAGTGAAGAAAGGGAATCAGTTTACCTCCAGTTCTTACTTATGTAGAGCTACCCTTACATTTTTCAGAAAGGTTTTAGGTTAGCTTATAACCTTGGGACATCATAATAGGAACTTCACTAAGCCTATTTCAGACATGAAGAAAGTTCTTTGTTGAGACCTCTACTTTAACCGGCACTCCAGAAAGGCAAGTTGCTATGCTCTGCACCAGTCTCAGAGCAGCAAGCCAGTTGACTTTTCTATGGAGTGCTTTATCTGGCATATACTAATAGTCAGTTCACAGATTAATGGAACAGCTTGGAGAAATAAAAAACTTAACAGAATTTCCCATTTTCCATTCCAGATAGCTCAGAATACAAAGAAGATATTGGGAGGAAATTTTTTCCTGTGAGGGTGGTGAGGCACTGGAAGAGGTTGCCCAGAGAAGCTGTGGATGCCCCATCCCTGGAGGGGTTCAAGGCCAGGCTGGATGAGGCTTTGGGCAACCTGGGCTAGTGGGAGGTGTCCCTGCCCATGGCAGGGGGGTGGAACTGGATGATCTTTAAGGTCCTTTCCAACCCAAACCATCGTATGAACCCATGATTCTATGAAAATAACTCTCTGAATTAGAGAATCTCATGCTGCTCCAAAGAAGCACCTATTAAGTACTGAAGCAGTAGACTAATCAACCAACAAGCTGAAAATAATTTATCAGTAGAAAGTGATTAGAAAGATACCTGTTTTTATCAAATGAAGTTCTAGCCAAGCGTGATTGCAATATAGCAGTTATCTAATGGGGAGGGAAAAAAAAAAGATAATATGGTCTAGAATTCAAATGCAATTAGAATTTCATTATTAAACAGTGATGTCAAAAATAATAATGTACTTACCATGGCAGCTTGATCTCCCATCTTCTCTAGACAAGAAGCCCTGTAAAGCTAAAGAACAATGAGCTTTAAGTGAAATAGCAGAGAGATCTCCCACACAGATCAAAAATCAATAGAAACGGGGGGCTTTAGCATTCTTAGTGACAGAGTACTAAAAGAGGTATTATTATTTCTTTTTAAAGTAGGAGACATTAGTTCATTGCTACTGTCATGTTATTACTTTGTCTATATATTACTAACTTGCATAGTAAAAGCTAATACAGGCAGCTTACAACAGCTGTCAGAACTAGATGCTGTGTTCAGCTGCTACATTTTAAAAATAGATACTCCAAGAATTTCAGCTTGAGAATAAATATTTAAAGAGAGCTCTCCATTAAATATAAAAAAAGATGCTGCAATGAAGTGTGTAGTGATATCAAATAACCACATACCTGATGAAGAGTCTGTACAACATCTCCTAGTTTCCCAGCAACATCCAGTTGGAATAAGTGTTCTGTTCTACCCTAAAACGAAAAGTACATTTATTACAAATGAGTTTAAAATAAAGTTCAGTGCAAAAAAAAAAAAATCAAAACTAAAATCAACATATTCTAACATGCTCAAAGTATTTTATCAAAGGTTGCAGTATACCTGAAACATTCCAAAGGCAGATGTTAAATCCCATTTTTTTGTCTTTACAAATATATCTTCCCTGTTGCAAGCTCTTTGTTCAGTATGTAGTCCATTATTTAATACAACGCAACATCACAGATTTGAAGTGACCAAATTAATATAGTGCAAACAGCAGTAAATGTAGAACTAGTACTTGCTCTGACTATTTAAATATCAGGTTAACACATGTAAATATAGAACTAGTAAATAACATGTTACATTCAAACAGCTACTGTCTACTTTCAGACAAAAGATACCAACCAGCCCATCAAATCTTTAAAGACTAGGCTACAAAAGTTATCATTCTCCTGTACACAGACAGTTTTGAGCTGAAAAGATCCCAAATCCAATCACAACCTGTTTTGACTAGTAATTTACAAACACCTCACTAACACATCACCCACTGTATGTGGCATACTCACTTTTCCTCTACCAAGCTCTCCTAGCTTTTTGAAGTGTTGTTTCATATCACATATTTCTGGTTTTGACTTAAGTATATTAAAAGTACGTGCATGGATCAACTGATATTAAGTTGTACACACGACTCATTTAGCAAAGGTGGTGGGATCCCTTGATGAGCCCTGATTGTAGTATAACACATTTGTGTAGGGTTTTGTAATTTCTCAAGCTTTAAAAAAAAAGTGATCAGTACAACTATATCAAGACATTGATCACTGGATACAATTGGATTAATTTAAAACTAAAGGAAAGAGGACATGGAAATCTAGATGATCTTCAGTATAATGTCTGTGATCTGAGCTGAACTGACAGCAATCCAAGAGGAAAGCATGCTTCAGGAAGCAAATGGAGCTGGAGTAAAGGGAGACAAGAAATTCAATAGCAATTTAGATAAAAGCGTTTCACCCAGTGCACCAATTTCCTTCAACAGGGAAAGCACAGCTCTCGGAAATCCTAGTGGATGGTCTACAAGGATTGCTTATAGCAAACATAAAAGCTTTTGTGAGCAGTCCTTGCTGTGGCTCTAGACATATGCAAAGACAACAGCCCACTATCTTGTAACTGATCTGAAACAATCAACTGCAAGACATGGAAGATAAAAGGTACTTCCAAATTCTGGCACTCAGTGACGCATCTGAAACTGGCAATGACTTGTGTAGGGATATTTATCATCAGCAAAAAAAAATCTGAAATTATTGAAGGCAAACTAGATTTCATGGTTTAATATGCAGAAACACAGCTACCCTTTTGTGAAGCAAATTGCAATGGCTAACTGTTAGGAATGTTGTAGGTATGAATGACTCTTGACCTAGGAGAAAAAGTGAAAAGCCTTCCAAACAGCTCTTTTTCACTGTGTTGGCAATGTGGTAAGATATTTATATGCTAATTAATAAATCTTGCATATGCAGATAAAACTGAAAATAGAAGGTCTAGGAGAGAAAACAGTTCAACACATGAAGAATTAATGGTATAAAGCAAACAATGAAAATTTTAAAATCCTATTTTAGAGACCATTCTAATCACAAAACCAACCCAAATCAGTTGTTGAGAGAACAAATCAGAGATCATTTCTTGCATCTTTGCTGTTCTTTATAGTAACACAAATTTATGGAGTCCATCACTCTTGAATTCTCTTACTTGAATAAATATGTTGAGAAATGTAATTCTGTCTGTTTCAATGCTTGGGCAAATACGGTGTTTTAATGTCTCTGCATTTTCATTTTATGCTTGTGTTACCATTCCAGATGAGAAATCCTTACTTTCATGCCTTGAAGCCTCCAGGCTCAGAACCAGAGCAGACTGACTCCATCAGCAGAAAGTAACCAGAAGCCAGCTCTAGTTTTTTCTGTGAGCAGACTTATCTGCTATTTCCTTGAACTCTGAAGCACTCAGCTGGGAAATATCAATTAGCAATCTCTCATCTCAGGTGTGATCAGAACTGACGAAAAGCTGTTTAGCCAGGATGCAGTGAATACTAGCAGCCTGCTGACAGCTCTGACTGCTGAGCCTGGAGCTGCACATCAAGGCAAATAGCAAGTGTCAAGCTGGCAGCATGTGCTCCAGGAAATATCACAAGCCCATTATAGAAGAATTCAGACACTTGTTTTATCTAATGTGCACAATTGCTTTTGGTTTTTTAAGCTTTATAGTCATTTCTCAAGTGATAACGACCTTACTCTTTCAGAAATCATAACATAGATCCTTGCAAAGCATTAGTTTGATAAGCATAGCAAAAAAAAAAAAAAAAAAACAAAAAAAAACTTACTCTCACTGTTTTATAGGGTGCAATAATGTTTCTTTCTTTAATGAGAAAAACCTGAAAGAGTAAGAGATGTCACAGTTTCAGTCCTTAAAATAATAAATTAGTCAGAAGTACAGATAAAGGCAAAGCTAAGGATGTTGTTCACACAAGCAAAACACTGGGTTGCAATATTCTGCTTTAGCTACCCCAGATAAACTGCAGAAAAACAATGACCTTTTATAGCAGCTAACTGCAAGAGGGCAAGTGTCCAGCTTAGCTCAGAGGCTTACTTATGTAGTTTATTAGTGGGTTTTTATTCTAATTATATGATCTTCAAGGAGTTGCAACATTAAAGCCAATAAGCAGAGCCATCAGCCTAATCCCATTCAACGGAATGATCCTTCCCTTCTTTTCTTCTGGTGGCTCATGTCTATAGGGTTCTGTCCTGATGGGAATTACCCTACAGGGACAACTCGCAACATAAGCTACTGTGTAAACCTTCTCAAATGAACCCCTTCTTCCACTGTCAAACATCTCGCTTCCAGTTCCAACTGCCATAACCAGCAGACTTCCTCTCTCATCCAACAACATGTTTTTGAACACTCTTGCTTCTCTGACACTATTCTCACACCCGAGAGGATCCTCCCTCCCCAAAGCCCACATGAAACTACTCTCCTTCTTCAGCACCTTCTCACAAGCCCTATTGAAAGAGTTGACTGCTAGCACATTCGTTTGTACACATGGCCTTGCTATCTGCTGTCTGAAAGAAGACAAGCCAGAAATAAGTCACAGTTTTGCTCTGTTTGTAAGGAAGGCTCAAGCTTGCTAAATTTGCAGCCTGAGTGTAAGACTCCAGATTGGTTCTGAACTGCACGAAACACACCGAACTGCACTACCAGCTGTCTTCTACTCCGTGGCCCCAGAGACTTGGTTGATCAAAGGGCCTTTTCCGGTGTCTCCGTTTGCTTCCTACTGCTAGCACAACGCCTGTGGTTCTACACTGCAAGGCACTGTGTCAGCAGCCTCAAACCAAAAGCAAATATTAAACTTGGAGGAACAGCTGTTGGACTATTCTCTAGCCAGGAGCCTTCTGGCCGGCATGTACAGCCTTCTTACTTCCCACGGCTGTCAACAGAGCCAGCCTTCACCCCACGACTACTCACAGCACTGTCCAGCCAGAAGAAAGTGAGTGGTATGACAGAAGCTTACAAGCTCAGCATGCCTCTCTAAGTGCTACATTAAAAAATCATGGCAATTAGTGCCTTTCATCTGACATCAGCCTGTGCAGACTTGAATCAGGCTATAGGAGAATAAGGATCAGAGTAAGAGACATCTGCTTTACACTCAGATTGATCTTCTGCATGACAAACATTTTTCTAGATCGAGAGCATCAAATTACATGAAAAACTAGAAAATACAAATAAAAAGTATGGAAGAAAAGAAAAAAATTTAGCACACTGTATTAATTTCCTATCTTGAAAGATTTTTTTCCCCAATTTTATCTTGAGAAAAAATACTGAAAAAATCTCCAAGGATTATTTCCATTTGCTGTATTTTATAGCCATTTGTTTCTAAGTTGCCTGCTGCGTAAAGCAAAGCTTCTTATCCAGGTACGCATTAACAATTTTTTTTTGAGCCTGCAGAAAAGGTGAACAAGTTTAAGATACTCCAATTATTCATCACATGCAGTTTCCTACAAGGCAGAAATTATACTTAGAAAAAAATAGTTATAATTAGATATTGATTTGTCATAAGTACAACTAGCAAGTATTTCCCACACAAATGTCCCTATGCCTTTTATACAAAGTAAGAGGATTTATCAAGCCACTTAATGATTTCAGGATGTTTCTCCAGAGACAGAAGGATGGACTGGCAAGCTCGTGGCTGGGAATGAGGGGCAGAGGTGGGAAATGGAAGGTGGTAACCACACTTGCCATTTTAAAGGTTAATTCTCCTTTCCTATGAGATGATTTTATAATTACTTGGTTTCAGAACATATAGGAATGATGTATGGTGGAACAATAGCATGGACCAATTAGAAATACTTTTTTTTAAAAACAATACACACAAAACCTGCCAAACACAAGAAACCCTGACTATACAATACTCTTCACAGCAGCAGTTTCAAGATGAAATTAAATGTACTGATTACTTTATCACTGTCTACAAACTTCTCCAGCATGGACAATATTAAATGCTTGAGTCTGTTTTGGACTGCAGCAGTACTTAACTGAGCAATGCTATCAATTTTCAGTACTGTTAAAGACAGATTTTACAGATATGCTAGAATGTTTAAAAGGATATTTCCCACTTCATCTCTGTTCTTTCCTGAAATGAAAACATGAACATTTTTTGGAAACTTTTATAGCTTTGGAACACCTATCAGCTGCAATTTATCAAAGCCTGAAGTACATTCCCTTGGTTAACACTAAGTATGAACATATCCAAGTTCATCACAACTCATGACTGAAACTTGAATCCAGTATTTCAGGATACCGATTGAAAACTATTTGGTGGACATAAAGCAGAGTCCAATGTTTTCACAAAGCTGAACTGTAATGATCAAGATGGCTTTGCTGTTACCACTACATGCTGCAGAAAGTAGGATTAGGCAATATAGCAAGACCAAAACAAAGATGACTAATAACCAGTGTATTTTCAGTCTATTTTCCTTCTTAATTCAATTCTAAAATGCCCCTAAGCTTCATTACAAAATACACAGTGCAAAAAAAAGTTCACTTTATCAAATTAATGACTTAATGAAGTCAGGAACAGTTAGAAATTTCCAGCATCAACAGCTTCACATTAACGCTAAGTTTCTGACACTAATTAGTTTTGTTTCCAGTTAACCCCCCAACCTAAGACTCCAGCTCAGAGAAAGATACCACTGAAGAGCAGAACCTTGCTCATTTATACATTAAGAATACGCTATATGCAGGTCTTACCTGATTACATACAACAGAAATCCCTCCAGATGTATCCCTACAATGTAAATAAGACATTTGAAGAGACAGCCCTTCCAGCTTTAAAAAGAGTTAAATACATATATACAGTAACTCAAATCCACATACCGTGTGAAAGGGTTGCTTGTTTCATTGTCTTCTGGGGCTTTTATACTAATGCAGTCTCTCAGTGGTATCTGCAGAAAGTTATAAAAATACATGCTCCTTCTTAAAAGGTTTTTAAAGATAATCTTGAGTTTCCAAGAAGTTGTAAGGTTGCACTGCGTACCTTGATAATGGGTTGGATATTGTCATCAGGTTCAAAAATGACTGACTTTGAACAGATTTTGAGAGAGCCTCTGAATTTTCTAAAAGGAAAAATAAAAAAAGAAACTAGTTGTGTATGTGTTAGAGATCTGTGAGATGAGAACAACTCCAATCAATGAATGTATGTAAAAGCTTTGTACCTTTCAACTCTGCAGCCTTTATTTATAATATGATTAGCTGTGTGCTGTTCAAAGTAATATTCTTCCAGGTTAAGAAGAAGCAGTGAAAACCTACAAATAAATAAAAATTATTTATTCAAAAAGACACCATAAAAGTTAGTATTCTTAATAAAATATATCAAGTGTTTCGGAAATCTTCACTGATTTCTGTTCTACACTCTACACCGCAAGAATTAATTTAAATTAACTTTTTAAAAGAACAAAACCATACAGAAAATTTCTGTATACATGAAGATCAACTGATGCTCTTCCAACATATACAAAGTTAGATGTCTGATTGTGTTCGTGTATCTCAGGTGGGAACTACCCTAAAACAGCCAGGCTTTCCCCCAAGTAACCATGAGTTCAGCCCTGATCAGTGTATGCTAGTCAAAATCTGCAATGACACAAAAGGAGGGGCAGGAGCTAATCACTTGGAATGAAGGAGATTAGATCTTTGTGAAGCAAAGCCAAATGAGGTTGGTCTGAAGTGTTAAGTGAAAACACAGCCAACAGCTCTGTCACCCAATGTATATCCTCTGAAGAAGCATTACCTTCCTCTTCAACCACAGCTTGTTTGTGTCAGTGCTGGCCCCACCTGCAGAGGGTATTTATTCACATCCATGCTTTTAGCTTTTTGTATTGTGTTCATGATGTGCTTCCCGAGAAATGCCCGTGACAATGCTAATGAACACCAGATGTCCCCAGAGCAGGATTCCAATAGCAGTAAACACGTCGAGAGTTCACAAAATGAGCTGAACATACCGAATAGCCCGCTCGTTAAGAAAGCATATTTCATAACAGAAAAAACAGCGCTATTGGAAAATACATCTTGTTCACATAAGATCTCTGTTGTGCCTGTGTTATATCAAACAGAACATAACAATAAGGTTTTATTGTAACTACACGTAACAGTGGGTCCATAGACTCTAAACTGCTTGTGTGTCCAAGACACTTTGTCCCAATGCTCCACGGCTTTTTCCAAACAGCATTATCTTCACCTCTCCTCTCTTGAAAACTGAAACTTTATTATGCCATTAAGAAACAAATTATGTTGAAATGTTAGAAAACATAAAAGTCAGAAGAGCGTATGCCATGCAAAACTCCTTAAGAAAATTCAACACAAAACTAAAAAAAGCCTCTTCAGTCTCAACACCAGTTGCTGTGACTGTATAGATCTTGAATATCTCTAGTTTCCAACGGGGTTTAAGGGGCTTTGCCTTCATGTATCCTTTGTGAGAAGACACAACTTCAGACTTCTGTGAGAAACAGAAGGCAACTGTTCTTCAAATTTACTGCCATCTATGAAAGCAGGTCCTATCAACAGGTGTAAACTGACTTTCCAAGTCTCTGAGGCCTTGGCACCTTTGAAGGAGCCAAATCATTATTTTCAGATTTATTTTGATCACCCACCATCAGGAAGATAAACTGAAGCTCTGCATGTTGAGGGAAAAAAAGCTTCACTAGGTAAGGGTGAAGAGGAGTATGAAATCGTAACAGCTTCCACACAGTTACAATCAAATCCCAGCTTTCAACACATCATCCACGGCCAGGGCGTTGGAGCTAGATGATCTTTAAGTGCATCTTCCAACCCTAACCATTCTATGATTGTATGACCCCGTTGAAATTATGTGGGACAAACTTAGTATTTCTGGGATTTTGTAAGCTCAGATCTAGCAAGTCCTATCACACTTTGACTGAAAGCTTTTAATGAAGCTACATTAGGTAATATAAAGAGCAATTCACCATCAGAATGTTTTTCTTTCTAGTAGTATACATAAGGATATACATTCAGCTTATTATCCAGAAGCCAAAATATTTAAATAAAAAAAATACAAAGGTAATACACAGATTTATTTGAAAAAAAACCCTCTTCTGCTCTCTTTCATCAAGGAACAGACACTACTGACACAGGGGACAATCAGCTTCACAGCAAGAACATTCATGGTCCCACAATTTTTCTCCCAAGAAAACTGGTAACACCTGGCTGATGGAACTCCTTTCTGAAATTCTTAATTCTTGGGCTCTTTCCTTTGTCTCCACCTATTCTTTTGACAAACTCTCCACACTTTTATACTCTTTCCAAATTCACCTGTTGGCAACACCAGTAATTACTAGACTTTCCTTTTGACTTTGTGGTAAATGCAGGAATCCTTCATATAGTCAAAATAAGCTATGTTTTTACCTCAAAACATTGGCTCTGTTATTCACAGTAACAATATGCTTACATAAGCCAAAATACAAAGAGCAAGCGAGTTATCTTTCAATTTTTTCAGGATAATCATCCCCTAGAAACTGTTGTATCACACAATGGTTTGGGTTGGGAAGAACCTTAAAGATCATTGTTTCTACAAATCAGTTTTCAAGGTTTAGTTACAATACTATAAGCAGAACCCAAATTTCCACATTTGCATCTCATCCACCGGTTGTGTTTGGCTAACAAACCTAGACCAGTTGAAGCTACTGTTCATTATGAGCCTTGGAGACTATGAAGCATGATTTCTGGAATTTCTCAACTCGTTATCAGTCCTACCAGCATAAGGATTCAAATTTCATTTGTCTGTGTTAATGATTCATAGGGTTGTCAAAAGAAGGAAAAGGCAAGTTTCATCAGATGTTACTAGAGTACAGTCAGAGCTTTTTATCTTCACAGAACAGACTTCTTCCATAGAAATCAGTAGAGCCACTGATAGTTATTGTATCAACAGGGTCCCCCTTGAGAACCAGCAACGCGCAGGATGATACTGCAGGCTCGCCAGGAGGTTTAACAAGTATTTACAGACAGCAAGGGAACAGATCACTCTCTGGTATGTTACAAACAAAGTGTTGTGAAGGCCTGACAAAAAATAGGAAACCAACTGCAATAGCTACACAATTAAAGCAATGGGGATCTTCAACGTGCAACTAAAAAGTTGGACTTTAGGCTGATTGTCTTCCAAAGAGCTGAAGAAGGTATTCCAAAGACACCTGGGATACCAGGATGGCTGACATACCAAATTTATATCAAATCAACTGCTGCATAGTCCTATGACAGGAATTTGTACATATGCTTGGTTCAGATCTGAAAATAGTAACTTAATTCTTCTGCGCATGACAGAAAAAAAACCAAACACCAAAAAAACCCCAAACCAAACAAACTCGCCAGTAGAAAAGGAATGTATGATACCCTGGATGAGAAAACTGATTACATCTCTAACAGAACCATATTTTGGTCTCAAGGCACCGAGCAGGTGTAGTGTTCCCTGTGCTGAGTAATTAACAGCACACACTGTAAGGCTGTGGCGTACCATAGTGCCCTGGAAGAACAGCCAGATCACAAAACCAGTGTCCAGTCAAGTAAGCAAGTCTGTTCCCAGCCTATCCTCCCCTGCCCTCAAGTCTGACCCCAAAACATCAAAAAACTCAACCCCAGCAATTAGCCAGGCAAGCTGGTCTTCCAGTGAGGACGGGACAACTTCAATAATGCTGCTGGTTCCCCTCAAAAACCAAAGAAGAAACCTATAAATAAACACCATTTCCCCCCCAAAAAGCAAACCTTAAGTATTAACTGGCAGACAACAGTATCATATCTAAAATAAAAAAGTTTTTTTGTCCTTTTAAATTATCAGCAAGACATAGTATCTGTAAAACCAGTTCTGGTTCTAATGCAAACACCTGCGTTTCTTACCAAAAAACCAAAGGTATCTTCTATCTGTGCCTGTTGCTCTCAAACCTTGTATTCCTATAATACAGTAATAATTGAATATAAAAACTAATAGGCTTCAGGAAAATACAAAAGAATCAAGTTTGAGATATTTTTCTCAGCATCAGCTACTGGCTCATTTTAATCCATTTTCAAAATGCATAACCCAACTGTTACTTGAAGCTTCCTAAGCATCAATGATTTAATTACCATTTACTAAAAATCTACTTAGAGAAGGGTAATGCCGTATCTTCTCTTGGAAACCAACTCAAATATCTGATGATGCAAAATCCTTTGAAATCAAGCAATAAAACTCACACCTGACTCTGTATTACAGGATATTTTTATGCTGGCTTCCTAATAAAGACCCATTTCACAAGTTTATGTTGACAAATTTCATGGTCACCATGCTATTTACTAACTTGCAACACACCGATGAAATCAGTAAGCCACAGTCATGTCTTCAAGGATCATTTACCATCTTCTTTTGTTTACTGAACCTGACATACAAGACTTTAAAAAAAAAAAGCAATATATTACTTTGAAAATTACAAAGACAGACAAATTAGACAAGATTTCCAAAGAAAGCTCAAACCCCATGAATCAACCTGTACAAGGTGAGAGTTTGAAAGATGTTCAATGCCTTGTAATATAGCTTCTTAACAGTATGGTCTTTATCCTCAAAGTCTTAACAATAGCAAGCAAGCTTTCAGAAAACTTAAGGAAAAAAAATATTCTCCAGTAGCTTCACCAGTCCAGTGGAGCCTACCAACTTGCAGTGCCTCCAAAACTCCTTACAGTTGTGGAGACAATCCATGTCTGCCTGAAAAAGCTGTCACATGAGCAGACAGATCAGAATACAAGCTTCTGTTCAGAGTTGTGGAGGTTTCCCAGGACAGTTTTACACACATTTAATAACTTGAATCAGCCCACGGAAAGGAACAAGTGCCAGAGACGGTACAATGTGAAGGCACTGGGGGCAAGAACAAAGAGAAAAAAAGAGAAGTAGGCAACCTCACCTTCCAGGATGAAATTAATTGGTAGCATCACCACCACCAGGGCAAAGCCTTGAGTTTTAGGGTGGGTGGAGGGACACTTAAGCTCTGATTTAACGCAAATCATAGACCTGAAATCAACAGTAGAAGCAGCTTAGGGGGGCTGAGGGAAAAGGGGGATAAGATCAAGCTAGGTAAGGGAACTCTATTCTAATGCTTTACATAGCTGGAAAAAAAATAAGACAACTTTAAAAAAACACAAGGATTTTCCCAAGTCTGAAACAGAAGGCAGATTGTTTGGCCACAGCTGTGTCATCTGTATGGGGGTGTATGTTGGGGGGCAAGGAGGAGGCTGTGGATAATCAGCAGTAGTAGTCACACCACCACCTTCCAATAATGAAGGGCCTAAAAGCTTGTGTTGTGACATCTTCAATTCCCACACGGTGTTGGACATATACAGAACCTGGTGGAGTAAAGAGTTAATCTTTTAATAGTGTGTGAAGGAGCTGTTTGAGGTTAAAAGGTAAGCACCTGTGCTTAAGGAGAGAGGTAAAGTAAACAACGCTAATATAATTTTTCTTGAAGACTTATTTCAAATTATTGTCTTTGTTTTGTCCTAGAAAAAATACATTAAGAAAATATGAAAAATTCATATGGAAGTGATGTTTTTTCTTGTGAAGGGAACTAGTATTGGTTTGAGAAGCAGCTTCACGGGAAAAAAAAACCACAACAAAATAAGCAAAAAAACCCCTAACGAGGCACCTTGCCAAGTAAAACAGAACTTAATGTACAGAAGCAGAAAGAGATGGTTACTGCAGGTAAAACTGGTAAAACAACAAAGCAGTGAAAAACTCCGGCTGCTCTTTTCTAAATACAAAGTTGAACGTGTCTTGTTTATTTTTGCCTTTTTCAAAAAGCTCCCTTTTAATTGCCAGTCAGAAAGGGCTGAGGAATATGAGTCAAGAACACACCCAAGAAACATCAGAGAACCAGGCACGATGCTCAGTAGCAGGGAAACACTTGCACAACTTTACCTCAATCCCACTCTACACACTACAACCTGGAATTTTTAAGTCCTACCAGGATGCTATAAAATATCCTCCAAATAATGAGTGTGTTGTATCAAGCTTAGTCTACTTGAGAATTTTACTGTTCCTTTGCTTAATGGGCATGTCTTCCCGTACTTCCATTTTAAAAGACCTCATTTGAGATTCAACAACACAGGAGAGAAAAAACAAAACAAAAACCCAACAAGCCCACAATTTATTTTATATAACAATGGCATCTACCAACTGAAGCACTGGACATGTTCAAATCAGACACAGGAATGAATGTGTACGGACCAGCATCTTGACCAAATGCCGTTTATACCATCCAGAGGAGAAGGTCCTCATTGAAGGTACCCTGCTTCAAATTCTTTATCTGTGACTGAATTTTTATTATTTCCATCACTTCATCAGAAGTACGCACCGGAAATCTACTGGGACCCAAGAGTTTCAAGCGGCTGATCTGACACACTTTGTACCATCCCTTGAGCCGATACTGAAGGTACATTGCCAGGGATGAAACAGCAGCAGGCCACAGCTATGTAAAACCAATTCTAAATCTAAACCTAAACCTCCTCGTAACAAGAGCAAAGCATCTATAGGCCAGCTGTGGGACTCATTTGCTTACGTTTACATAAGGGATTCCATAAATTGGGTATGCATACACACAACACTCATTTAAAAAGGACATATCTTAACTTTCTGTACTCTTAACACCTGGGCAAAGTGAGAAAAGAGATGAACACAGATGAAATAGAAATACAACACAGCTGAATTTGAAGGGAAAATTCCTGTCAGAATGAACCCTGCTCAAATCAAATCCTATGTAAAGTAAAACCCGCTTATTGCTCTCAGTGTGCACACAGGACATTTCAGTATTTTCTTGTTTTCTTCTAGAAAGCCGCATACAATCAGAAAAGTGGGTTTATGTAATCAGATATGAAAGCAGCCCAACTGATTAGTTAAGAGGAAATAATGTTTTTCAGATCACTTAAAAAACAATATGATCTTCTCTCCCCTCAAAGCAGCTGCGTAAGACCATTAACTTTTTACCTGCTAAGCTTCACCGTACTCTTAACCAGAACTTTTATAGCTTATGTTTTTGTAGAAAGAAATGTAAAAAACAACAACAATAAAAAAACCCAAGCAAACAAACAAAAGAACAAACCACACATGAAATGCAACTGACACGAAGTATCAGAAAGTCCTGGTCATCTCACTAGGAAATACCTACACCAAGATTACATAAATGAAGAGAAGCTTTGAAGCAGGAGTTGGTGTCTCCATTCCTTCAACTAAGTGATAAAGAGCTGGTTTTTTTGCTGCTGTTTTGAGGCAGAACTATAAAAAACCAGGGGACAAAATTCAGTATTTCACATTTTATATTTCAGAGCCCAAAAATCTTTTAATCACTTAAATGTTTTTAAGATTTCCTAATTCAGAAAAGCACAGGAAGAGAGGGAGGGGAAAAGACCTGATATAGGGTACAAAATATATACAGATTTATTTTTATTGTACACAAATATCAATTGCTAGGCAAGGGGAAGAAACAGAGAAATGAGTTTGCAGATATTTAGACAGGAAAAGCTACCAGTGCAAAGGAGAAGGAGACTCATCTTTCATGAAGTGCTCAAATTACAAACTCAAATAATAAGATCCTGAAACGCTTCCAAATATGAGCAAAGAAAAATATTTCTCATTACAGACTTTCAGTAACCGCAGATCAGTCATGCTGACAGACATTGATATGTTGGGTTTGTTTTCAGGGCTTTTTAGAAGAGATTTAGATCCCACTTGGATTCTCTGGGACAAGTCTGATATTAGAGTTATGGCCTCTTTCTCAGCTTCTCAAAAAAAAAAAAAAAAAAAAAAAGGAGGCTGTTTACATTATGTCCTTAACAGAGCTAATATAGTCATTCTTCTAGCTTTTCCTATGTTTTATTCCCAAATTAAAAATCCTTCTCTCTTCCTTCCACCCAGAAAGTTTGTCCATTCACCCTGCAGCCCCTCACACACAACTGAAACCACAGCAGCTAAAAAAGCAACCAAGGAGAATATATACAAGACGATGAAAAGTGACCCTGATTTGAAAACACTTTAAAGGTTGCAGCAGCTTCACGGGCTGAACAGCTATGAATCAGAATTTCTACGGACACAAACGGAGCTCTCTGTCATGGGGTTTCCTCCCCAACACCAAACAGTGCTGTGTAAGCGGCAGGGATCTGC
>NW_010144953.1:49395-49994 GCF_000699245.1 Pterocles gutturalis
TGGCTCCCCAAAACCTGCCCCAGGAGGCAGCCAGAGAGCCCTGCTCCCCCCAGAGCGGTCACCCCCCTCCCTCCGCTGCATGACCCACGATGCTCTCACCTTACAGGGATTTCTTACATGGCAATATTAAGACTGCAAAGGGCTTTGAAACTTTGCGACAAGGCAGATGCAGCAAAGCCACATAAGAGACAGCAGACACCAGCTGAAAATGAGAGAGTAAATTCAGGAGATACTCAAGCAGGCCTGATCTGCCTTTCTTGTGCCTTTAGTTAGCCACAAGAACACAAAATAGAGATTACAAAGCAGAAATGGGAGAGTCGAATTTAACACTTTAAAGAGCCGTCACAGTCTGTAATTTAAGGGCTGACAAGATGCCAATTATAATGCCCAGAAAAAAACCCAAACAACCCCCTACATCTATAGGGATGGGGAGCTGTAACTCCCTACCCCTAACACAACAAATAAAAACCTACAGATGCTGTTTTCACCCAGTTTACGCAAGGCGAGCAGCATTCATCTTTTCCCAGGTCCGTTCTACAGCCTTTCCACCCTTAACTCTCGGGCATCTGACTGAAACAGGAACAACGACGAGACCACAG
>NW_010144954.1:0-24079 GCF_000699245.1 Pterocles gutturalis
TGCGGTCAGGGCTGAGGCGACGCGCTGCCGTCGTTCGCGACCCAAGATGGCGCCTGGTTTTCCCGCGCTGCGCCGCGGCCTGGCGAGACCCTTCTGAGGGGCGGCTGGCGGCACCCGTCTGAGGGACAGGAGTTCGGGTTGCCATGGGGATAACGCGGTTCTCTTACGTTTGTGCATTGCCGTGATACTGTCAGTATTTCTGATGGCTGTTCAACCCTTTGTGATTCTTCAGGACTTGTCCTTCAGACAGTGTTGAATGTGTGTTTTATTCCACCCATAAGGATTTTCAGTCATGAATGGAAGGAAACTTGGCATTTAAAGTCTTTCAGTAGTGAGGGAAGACAGTAGCTAGAGCTTCAGCTCTTTCAGAAATAGTTTTGTGTTGTATGAAGCATGCTTGCTCCAAGGACAGCGGAGGCCTGCTCTGGCTCGTCCGGCGATGATCCCTTTGTGGAGCCTTTTCACTTTGCAGCAAAAGTAAATGAGCTGGTGGTATCAGGTTGCTACAACTTCGTACTTGTTTTTGGATGTGGGTTATCTCGCCAACCTGACTGTATCACTCGTGGCGTGTTGCTGAAATGTAATTAGGGTGTGTGGTTCCCGCTCCCTTGTCTGAGGGTGGGAAGAGGACAGTTTGCTTTCTGGCTCTGCAGAGGAGTCACCTTTCTTTCTGCTTTCTCCCCGCTCTTTGTGGGAAATGCTCAGCAGAGAGGAAAAACGTGCCACATAGCTGCAAACAGGTAACAAAATCAACCACCGGTATGACCAAATGCCTGTGGATTGAGGTTCTCCCCCAAGAATTCAAGATAGAGTAAAAGGCTCTTTGTTTCCATCTGTGCTAGCCTACTGAGGACAAAACTTCAGTAAGAATTATACTTAGGAGAAAGGGGAAAATAAATTCAATGTTAGTTTTAAGAAGGTAAGAGCCCAAAGAGTAGCTGTTCTACCTATCTGAACTCTCTAAAGAATATTTTTATATGTTCTTGCTTTAATAAACTTCTCCAAGAGGAAGAGGTAAAGCAGCACTAAGCGATGGTGGCTAAGCCCTCTGCAGAATTTTGTGTCCATGAAGACTTAGTTAATGACATAGCTTCTGAGAGCAGTTTTCAGTCAAATGTCTAAGTAGGTATTTAGAACACAGAAAACAGCTGCTATTTTAAAAATACTGTACAGAATCGTGCACAGGACTGAGAAAATTGAATGATAAAACCTTAGGACATGAAAATTAAATGCAAAAAATCTAACCAAATCCTTAGGTAAAATTACGTAGATGTATCTGGTGTTGTTTATATTGTTATTTTGGAAATATTTTGTTCAGTTATTTGTATCACTGTAGACATTCATTGTAGCTAATGCTGCTTTCTAACAGATACTGTATTTGTCACTGAACTTGCCTTAATGAGCACTGTGTTCTATAATTAATGTGTCACTGAAATATGAACATTTTGGAGGATATAGCTGCAGCTTTTCATTAGGTGAAGTGAAGAAATGGTATGGAGAAGCCATAACATTTGTGTTCCTGTATTAAATAAACTAGAGGCTTTTTTAATAAGGAAAAACTTACTATCAAGTCATTGGCCTCTTGGGAATCAAAAAAATTCTAGTTAATTTGAGAAAAATGTTACTCAGCCTAGGTGTAGGCAGTTTTAGAACAAAGATAGGAAGTTATAGAGAAGTTGAGCAATGTGGTTTTAACAAAGGCATACTAATTAGGAAGTACACTTCTGCCTGTCAGGAGCATGGCAATATAACTGCATCATGACAAAAATCAATAGATATTTATAACTTGGCTAAGCAGGTCTGCTCTTCTGTTTTCTCAAGTAGATAATATAGGCTGAATTGGCTTTTGTGGTTTGATGTATTGCTGGCTTTTTTAAAAAAAAAAAGTAAGTACTTAAGTTATGAAGATCTCTTTAAGGCACCTTTATAGATCAATGCTGATACTGCTTTCCCTTCTGCATGGGACTGGTTGTTTTGTACACACTAAAACCACAAGTTAATATTATTTCCTTAAAACATATTTTCTATGAAAGCTGGTATGGAAATAGTTTTCTGAGTAATATATAAATTGTCTTGGATATTGTTTCCTCTCAAAGAAAAATTTTGGAGAATATTAAACAAGTTATATATGCTCAGGTGTTGTCCTATTTCTTTCCGTCATTAAAATGCTTCTGTTAAGATGGGTTGTCTTTGTTCACTGGTATCCTTGTGGATATCCAGTCCTAGGCCTTTTGGCTTAACTGGTTTAAAATCTGCCTGCTGTCTTAAGGCATAATGTACCTTGATGTTCCTTTCTTTACTGGAGTCTTGAGTAGAGTACAATGGTGTCTTCTGATACCTTTTAGTAAGCCGATATGAAGCACTGAGCTCACTAAAAATGGTAAATTTACTGATAGACTGTGAAGAGATTTTTAAGGTGTATTGGTTATAGATGCTGATTTCTTTGTTCTTTCTGAAAGGAATCTGGAGTGGCAGGTTCTAATGTTTCATATACTACAATATCCATATCTCAGAAGAGGAGACTTCACAGTATCAAGTGCGGACCATCTAGTAAGTTATTGATGTTTTTATAATAAATAACTTCAATTGTTCATTATATTCTGCATCATTTAACCATTTTTGTGAAGAAAAAACCTAAAATAGCTAATACAGGTCTTCAGGGTAAGGGAGCTCTACCTTGATTGGTCTCAAAAGACTACAAGAGTATGACAATTTACCATGGCATTTGACTTAGCTTGAAGTTTACATCTGGTTTTGCTTTGTTCATTTGAAAGAGACTCTGACTGCAGTTTTTCTAACAAAGAGCTTTCAGTTGGGCAATCTGCTCTTGTAGCGTTGTACCTAGAAGTGTGGATTGCTGCCTAGATGCCATTAGATTACCTGTCCTGTATCTCTTCTGTGCTTGGAGGTTTTTTGTTTGTCACTTTTTTGCTGAGGTAATCTGTGGATGCTTTTTGTATATAATCTTTGGGTTAGCAGGATGAAGTACTTTTAGCCACCAGCTTGCAGTGGTGGTAATTTGCTTGAGGAATTTGCATCCTGGCTTTTTTTGTTTGCCTTTTTTTTTCATGTTCTGCTTCAGGTCAGACAGCTAGAAAAAGACATTTTAAGATGGATCGTGATATTTTACTGGAACTCTTGAAAAAGTTTTGTGTGAAAGTTTATTGCTTCTTAAACAGGTCTAATATTTAAGAAAGGGAAGAGCAAATCTAGAAGGAGGGAGAATTAAATGGGTAGCAAGTATCTCATGCTAACTCATGCCATGTCTAAGCTTTAAAGGAGGATGTAGTTTTGATGGGAAGAACTAGGTTTCATTGCCCTCTGCAGATGTTATAAGGTAAACTTCCTGGTTTCTTTCTAACTCAAGTTTCTATGGGACAAAGATATTTCATAAGGACTTTCCATTTCTGATGTACTTGCTTTGGCAAGACAACGTTGTTGGAGACATGCTTTGAAAATTATTGGTGATTGCCCATTCTTTAAGTCAAATAAAATCAAGATTATTAACCTCCTTAAACAGTGGGATATCTAGACTTGGAAGTTTTCTTTTTAAATCTTAGTAAACTCTGTGTGGGAAAGGGAATCCATTGTTGTCTGTGTGCAAGTGACATATTAAAACTAAAGCAAAAGAGCAACCCGATCTGCTTTGTGCAAGAGTTTCAGTAACACGCTATAAATGCTTAGAACAATAGGTTGGTTTTGGCCCTGCTTATTTGAAGAGAGATGCAAGGTGCCATAGTTGTGCCCGTGGACAGGGATTTGCACCAATCTGTGGATATATGAAATAAAGATTTTTTTTTTTAAACAATCAAGGTAAGTTATTAGCTTCTTTCTCCTGTTTAGTGATGTCTATGGAAATTATTCTGCGACATGCTTAGAAAGCTGTGGTTACAACAGACATATTTCATCCTATTACAGACAATTTTTGTTGCAATAACATTTTTTTCTTGCTTTCTATAGCTCTGTATTTATAAATAAACCAACATGTTTTGTGTGGAATTTTTGTATGATGGGGGGTGATTAATTGTGCAATAGATCTCTTTACCTTTGTGTTGTATTGGTCAACTGAAAGCAGTTTAGAAAGTGATGTAATGTCTTTCCTGTCAATGTAACAAAAAAGCTGGTATAGTACAAGTAAATGCCAAGAGATTTGCAAATTCTTGTGTTGAGTTTCTTGTTCTATGGGAAGATGGGATTTGAGTTTTAAAATGTGTATCAGAATAGTTGGCAGCAGTTAACATGTAGTTTACATAGCTGTTAAACTCATAACTTCCTCCCACACAAATCTGTTTTTCATGCAACCTTAAAAAATAACAAAACAACCAAAAACCCAAACAAAAAAACTTCAGAGCTAATGCATATTAAGAACCTGGGACAGGCAAAACATTTTTTTTTCCTGGAAGTAAGTTTCCGACTACTGGTGAAAATTCTTAACAGTTTAGACACTTCAGATTTTCTTGTGTTGAAATACTGTAGCAGGCATGAGTCTTCAAAGTCACTGTTACTATAGAAGATATTGTCCCTTACAGTATGGGTGCTGATTTCAAGAGATGCACCAGAGCAGAGAATCTGTTGCTATCTGGAAGACTCTTAGTATTGAAGGATTAAAATTACATCCTACTCATTCACCTCAGAATCTCAAAAAGGGAAGTTTTACATCTTGATGTAATGAGATCTTTGTCCTCCTTTCAAGGCTGTATTACCTACTGTTGAAGCCTGTATGCCACAGAAAACTTCTGCCATTACAGGCAAATGCTTTCAAAGACTATGAAGCTGAAGGATAAAAGATAATGCAATAAATATTTGTTGCATTAGTCTTTCCACAATCAAAACGACGCCTGAAAATTTTCTAGAGGATGTATGCAATGGGTATTATGTGGAGTTACAAAATCAAAAATTTCAAGAATGGTGACTGCAAAAGTTTAAATATTGAATTTTAAGCATACTTTGTACTCTTCTGTGCATGGCTGTAAGTCTGCTTGATGTTTCTTGCAAATTCTTATCCCAAACTGCTTTGTTTTTTCACTTTTCAATTTCAGAATAAAATTTGATTTTTAAATAATTAATCTTCGTAGTAGTTTTATAACCTTCAGGCAGACCTCTTTTCTACACTTGCATAAACCTTTTAAAATGTGTCATCTTTTAAAGAATCCTGAAAACCGTGAAGTCTTTGTCTATTTCTGCAAATGACGCTGGAGCTCTGAAAGTGTTTGGGCCAAAGCTGATAAAGAGGCAGAATCACAGAACTGAAGGAACAGGCTTGACCTTGTACCTACCTACCTGGAGTAAAACTTGATCACTTTCGGATCTCTAATCTTCTGTGCTTCAGGTTTTCTGTCCAAGTGAATCTAATAATTAATATCCTGAAGGGAAACTGGTCTTCAGTGATTTGCATTGATCAAATTTTTCATGCCATGTCTTAAAAAACACTAACAAAATACAGAATTCCAACACTAGAAACTGCTTAATGTTTTACAGAAAAATACCCATAGAAAGGTCCACATCAGTCACAAATATTCAAGAATTAATAGTGTATTGATGGTAATGGTGTCTTACAGTGAGGTCAAAATTCAGTTGAAGAAACTGGAAAGATGTGATGGTTAAAACAAGAATCAAGTTGATGTGCATGGTAATTTGAGTAGACAGACATGTTCTTGAATGTGTTGGCTTGCTTTTACTTTTGAGAAAAAACTTTTAATTTAGATGAGCCTTGATTTAGTATCTCTTGTATGGGATACACATACAAGCTTTCTTTGCAGTTAGCTCTTCGTGCTCTAAGAGTAGAGCTGTTCTTTAGTGACTCTACCTCACTTCATGCTGAAGGGCTTCATATTATACAAATTACTTTCAGCTATTCATATTTTATTCCTAATAAACATGTAAGAAGCTCAGAAGAACAAATAATGGGTGAGCAAACTTGGACAAATAGTTGATTTGCAACTGAAATAAGTTCAAGTACTTAAGTACTCATTAGAGAAGGAGTAACGTAAGAAAGCATAATAAACTAAGTGGGCACAATATCATAGATGCAAACCCACAACATATATTGAATCTATAATAATATTTCAAACTAAAAGCTTATTTTGATGAAGATGCAAGATACCTTGGAGCAGTTACCTTATGCAATTGGCAGAACTTGTGCTTGGAGCCCCGGTTGAAGAATGTTTGAAACACCAGCCAGGGTTGGGTGGGACTGTGTATTTAAAAATAGATTTTGAAACTTCTACTTGTCAGGTCTACATGATGCTGTTACAGCATCTCTCTTCAGAGAGCAACACCAGTAGTCACATCTGTGAAGTTTGTGCACTAATCTCTAGAAACGCATGCAGTGCAAACAGGCTGGATTATAGTCTCACTTTTTTCAAAGGCCATGATAAATAATGCTTATGAGGTTCTGTTATTGCTTATAGGGTGCCAGCTCTGGCCTGAAAACTCTTGCTGCCTGACACTGAAGAATTAAGAAGGGGGCTGAACTAAACAGAGGTCCAGGTGCCCAAGGGACTAAAATAACCTTGTCTGCATATTGGGTAGGGTTGCAGTCTATTCAGCAATTACCAGATGGTTAGTGTGTTTAAACAATGAGAAGAGCAGAGAATTCAGACCTGTGTTATAAGATGATCTCGAGTCTTCACCCTGTTCAGTAAAGAAGGAAAAGAAGGAATTTGAGACAAGTTGCTTCACAGCAACAATGGTCATATTATCAGAATGACCCCCAGGTTCTAATGGCATGGGTTAGAAATCACATTACTTATGCAAGTAGAGTCATTTTAGGCCTACCACTTTCTGCTAGAAAAGTCTCACTGTTTTCAATTTCAGATTCCAACCCACTGCATTCAACTGGCGTAAGGTCAAAGGAAAAAGAGGCGCTAAGGACTTGTTAATAGAGGTCACTTTCAGGTGTATGAAGGACACAATGTTCTTCCATAACCTTTCCTAATTTTAGCCTTTGCTTAGTCTTGATGTTTATTCCCTTTCTGCAGGTGTTACAATGTTTCTCATGTCCCTAGGAGAGACCTAAGCTTGTGATATGGTTGTATGGGTTAGCTTATTTAGGGAGCCCTTTGTTATAGGATGCTTATTCTGGATACTGGAGGGAGTATTTCTGTCTTAATTGAGCAGAACTGGATGGTTAAAGGAGGACACACTGTTTATACCAAGTGTGACCTGAATCAACACCGTATTCCTCTTATTACCTGGTTAAGGGTAACTAATCTTTGCACACAGAGCTCTTCTACACAGTGTAATGAGAGATACTACAGTGATGTAAAAAAGGATATAAGCAAGTGCAAGAGCTATGTTTATCGTGTTTTCTTAGAATCATATGTGCACAGACAGAAGAGAACTTCAAAAAGAGGGAAAGGCTCATCACTGAGTCATTTGACTTCCGATTCAGATTTGAGTAACTCCCTTTCTCTCTAAAAGGGAGCAAAGGAGACACTTCCCAGTGATAGCAAGGGTCCCCAGATCAGCCGATTATGTGCACAATCTGAATAAACGTGGCTTGAAGCAGGTTACCTGAGCCATGCTTAAAGGGGAATCATTCAACCCGAAACATCAAAAGGGGTATAACTTCCTCTGCTGCTAAGAGGAACATGACTTGCAATCTAATTGCGTGTTATTGTAACTGGAAAGGCAATAGTGCATAATGTTAGAGAAGCAAAGAACAGAGACCCGAGCTCTGATTACACAGGTCTCACAACACTCGAGAGAGATCAATGCCTGCCTCTCTTGACAAGAGGAATAAGGCTTTTGCATTAATGACAGGACTGGTCACTGTAAGTATGTAAATGAGATGGCTCAGTCAGAATAAGTAGGGAACTTTCTACATGGTGCTTGCATTAGTTTTTAAATTGAATTCATGCTGGCCAGGCGGGGGAAGGAGCTACATATTTGGGTTAGCTATGCAAAGGAGCATTCTCTTTGTCTACCTGCCTTGTTCTTTTCAGCATGGTGTTTTTTTTTTTTGTTTTTTTTTTTTTTTTTTTTTTTTTGGGGGGGGGTGGGTGGGTGGTGTGTGTTGAAAACAAAGGAATCAAAATTAATTGCTTGGATATATTAAAAATCTTCATATAAGTAATTAGTATTTATAATGTTTTTGCAAATGGAAAGGGCCATATAAACACCAATAAACTGTACTGACAAATTTTGGCAGAACTCAGTAAGGAAGGGTTCTGTAAACTTGTAATTGAAGAGAATACTTTGTAAAATCACGTGGCCTAAACTAGATGAACATGTGAGGTCTTTTTTAATTATGGTATGCTGTAAGTTTTTGGATTCTTCCTCATTCTAGCATTATAGCCAGCTGTGAGCACAGAGCCTCTTTCTTCTAAGTTTCTAGGATCTCACAAAGTAGAAGGAACTTAAAATACAGCCTTTTTCCATTGATCACACATTGTTAAAACAGCTGGTTATGATGTTTGAGGCAGCCTCACAAAAAGCAAAGTCTAACAGCATTCAATCCATGAGTTCTGACAAGAGTTTGCATGTGAGTTAAGTGTTGGATGCACAGGTACTTGGTGTGTATATCTGAAAGCGATTTGTGTGTGGTAGATACATTTGCAAACCAGGTGATGTTTTTAAGAGGCATTGGGAAGTCTTGCTGAAGCAGGGGTTTAAAAGGAAGCTGGAGAATGTAGCATCTCGTTAAAAATGCTGTTTCTGATTGTTACCTGAGTTTTAGTTGCTTTTGGCTGGGTTACACTCACAAGATATTGTCCATGTGCAGCTTGCTTTTGGATTATTTTAGTGTATTTAAAGGTCTTACTAAGAGGTTAGGGCTTACTGGCTTCTGTAATGGTGCTTCTGTTGATGTTCTCTGCTGGCAAAGCAATGTATGTTCTATAAAATATATTGGTAGGAAATTGGTATTGGTGAAACATCAATAAAATGAGTGTCTTCTGGGAGAGGGGAGCAAAATAGGGAGAGAACACTCTTTGAAATGGATCTATTTTTCTGTTGCCGTTGCTGGATTCAAGAATTTGGTATCCATTTAATGGCAGTAGGATGTCAATGATCAACTCTTGACTTGTTAGAAAGCATTTGTTTCCTTGCAGTCAGTTTATGAATAAAACATCTCAACCATTTTGTAAAGTAGTTCAGAATCTACTTTTGTTGTTGGTGCTTTTCATGTATGTTTAGCTAATGTCAGTAGTGAGAATGAAACCTAAAGGTGGTGTGACCCATGAAATCATAAACCTGTGGTCCATATCCTGGAGGGCTTTCTGCTGAAGTCTAATGCTGCCAAGACTAAATCAATTGTAGAAATTATTTGGATTGTCAGAAGTGGAGCTTGCTTTATTTTGCCTGCTTCAGCGAAGCTTCAAACCCTCTTAGCAAAGCTTTCTCGAAAGCCTGAAAGTAATCTATGTATGTTAGGACTTCTATGTATACTACTGATGATTAGGTATTTTCTAAGTGTGGGTTTTACTGAAGTGGGAGAAAATATCTTCCTCTGTGAATTCTGGTTTTCAGTATAGCGCTTAAAAAATTTATATAACAGATTATTTTTCAAGAATGATGTGTTTATAAAGATAACGAAAATAGAACGGTTGAGTCTTCAGTTTGTGTCTTTCTGAAATAGTTTCATCTGAGCAACTTGTCTGCTTGTCTGTAACAATCTCAGTGTCTGTTCTCCAAACAAAAAAATTACTATAACTGCGTAATACTCAATTATTAAAATTCAAGTGCTTTCCGGAAGAGACTTAAACTTTAAAAGAGCAAATATTAGCAAAATAAGTGAATATATCACAATTGTTAGAAAAACATTTAGTCAACTAAATCTAAACTTAGTAGTAAGAAGCTTTTTTTGTGCTTGTTCACATCTTTCCTTAGACTGTGGAAACTTGTTTTGTCAGATTTTGATGGGGATTTTCCCAGGGAAAATAAAAAGTAAAATAACCGAAACACTTCTCTCTCCCCCAGACCCAAACCTGTCATTGCAAGTTAAGGAGCTTGCCTTTGCTTTCTTTACAGTAGGCTTACTATACTGAAGCATGAAGTTTTTCCATTAGTGTGTCACTAATAAAGTTAGAAACAAGCAGTGGTCTGTGTCTTTATGGAGAGTGTTTGTGGTTGGTATATCTAGAAGTTGTGAGATGGAAGGAGGGTGGGCAGCTCAAAGATTTACAGCTGGGATCTCAATATTTGTATTTCTAGGGTAGTATGCTCTCATCCTGGTAGAGCTTATCCATACAGTCTAGTTTGTAGCATTCTTTTACATAGGGATGTAGGCACTGTCCTTTTTAGTTGTGTAATACTTGTTCACTTCCTCTCTTCGTTGCTTAGGGGACTAAGAACAGGTCAGGCTTACAGGTGTCACAGCCATTTTGATTTGGCTTCCCTAAATGTGCAATAGATTTGCTTCATATGGTTGTATTTCTTGAAGTGAAGCTTTTACATTATGTTTCCTGTTTGTGGGGGCCTGTGGGATTCTCCTGGACATTTAGATGCTAAGCCAGCATCTCCTGTCATTCATGAAGTTACATTTGGTGACAGAACTGGGTCTCAAGAATGAAAATAATGATAATTTATTTTTAATATGCCTTGGTTTTTTCCACTCAGATTCATTTACATGTTTTAATGGAGGTGAGTGTGCCTACAGAGAGCTGTGCAACTGCAGTCGATTTAATGCAACTGGACCAAGATGCCAGACAGGTGTGTAAAGAGAGAAAACTGGGTTTCTGGGATTGTACTTGCGTTCCCACAGCTACAAGTACCCTCTGCCTAAAGGTTCCTTCATGCCCTAGTATTTTTCCCCTCTCTTTTCTGTTGTGATACTTTGTAGCATACCACTTACATACATGTCAACTACAGATTGAATCCCAAAACCAGTGGTACTTCTCAAGTGACTCTCCTTTTATTAGTGTATAATACAGGTGCTGAAAGAGATCATATATGCAGAACATGGGGTCAATATAATTTTGAAACTTTCGATGGACTCTATTATTATTTTTCTGGGAAATCCACATATGCACTTGTGAGACATACTGAATTAGATGAACAGAGTTTTTCCATACAGGTAGGGGACTGCACTTCTACGTTCCTTTTATCTGTTGTTGTGCTTGCTAATAATGCATTAATATTTAGAGATTAAAAATAATTTAGGATTATAGTATGGCATTGTAGAATGTAATCTAGATGTAATTCTAACGTTAAGTGGGCTACCAGTTACTATAGCACAAAATGTAAATAGCTAGAAGGAAACTGATGTGCGTACTTTCAAAACCTGCTGCTGCTGTGAAGAGGCTGCTCTGAAAGAGTGCTAATTGTACTCAGGCTTTTGGAGAAGGGTGGGACCAAACTACCTGTTCATATGCTGAGGGTGGGATTGAGAGTATTAGTTGTATAATATGGATTACAAAGAGTTTGATTAAAATCCTGACTTTGATGGTACTCATTTTATTTGGCAGGTGAATAATGATCCTGAATGCCATTCTTCTCCGTACTCCTGCAAAAGGTCCATTAGTTTGTTCTTTTCTGGAGGTGAACAGATAAAGATGAGCAGTGAAGTCACCTATAAAGGATTTGGGTAATTGTGCTCATGTTTTTGATGCTGTAGTCACAGTGGAACTAGTCTCATGGTACTGATTTGATAACAGAGATGTAAACTAGTTCACTTATTTGTTGGTAGCTTAAAAAAAAACCTATCCAGACCACAGCTGCAATGATTACTCCCCGTCTACATACTAGTGTCCGAGGAAGGTCATATCTAAGTGAGGTGGTACGTAGTGTTAAGAAGCATAACTGTTGACATTGGTCCTTTAATTTTTGTTCTTATTTGCAACTTAATCTTTTTTAGTGGAATTACTCAATATTTATATCAGGGGTTCTCAAATGTATGAGGAAGTCATTAAATCAGCAAGTAATTTATTTTTAATAGTGATAATTTCTCATGTACAGTTGTCTTTGATTCTGTCTCATTTCTCAGAGTACAGTTACCTTATAGTATTGGAAACTTACACATCCAGAAACTAGCTGGATACTTCCTAGTCAGACACCAGTATGCCTTTACTCTGGCTTGGGATGGTACGTCTGCAGTATATATCAAAATGGCACCAGAGTACCTGGGCAAAACACATGGACTGTGTGGAAACAATAATGCTATCCTGCAGGATGATCTTGAAACTAGTTATGGTGAGTGTTTAAAATCCTTCCTTTGGTGTTAAACAAGGTTTTTTTCCAAGAAACTAAAGGTTACTTTGCTTAGTTTTTACTTGTAACTGAATATACAATGGACAATTTCTGAAAAGTAAAATATGATATGGAAATACTTCTGGTAGATGATAGTGTTAGTGAAAAGGGCCAATCTCAATACAGATGGGGCTCTGGGGAGGAAGATCTTCAAAAAGCATGACAAAAAACTGTCTTACTCCATTACCTACAATGGTATTTGTGCATCAGTTTCCTAGGACTTGAAATGTAAAATCTACTTTTAAATGTTTACTGCCCTCTTAGCAATTTTATATAGGAGCCTGTGGAAGCCTGAGGTACTGCTATTGGAAATAAATCAATAATCTTAATTAGTAAATCAAATTTATGAAGACTGCCAAGTCTCGTTTGATCTGGTTCTTCATTTAAGCTGACACTTTCAGAACTGACTAGTGATCCTTGAATACCAACTTCAGATACTTCAAAGAGTCTTAGCTTTCAGTAAATACTGAGTGAAGACCTCTATTAAATAAAAAGAACCAGGGGAAAAAAATCAGGGCCCTTGAAAGGTATGTCAAGTTAGGTCACAAAAGCTTCTGGAACTAGTTGCTTTGGGCTGTTTAATGCTTTGCTCTTCTTCTTTAAAGTTAGGGTATTTCTGTAGGGTGCTATTTAAAACTCAGAATACAATATATAGTAGGTTTCCTCAGTTATTTAAGCGTGCCACTCAATTTTAGAAAGCATCAGCCCTGCACTAATATCAGCTCTCACCCCATTGAATATTTTGTTCGCTAAATCAAAATGCTTAAAATAATACCAAGATCAATAAATAGCACATTGTCTTCATTGCCTTCAGAGGCTTTCCTTTACCCTCTCACCTTTCTGAGGATATCTCGCTCACATAAATTTGTGATTGTAGCACAAGTCAATACATTGCATACTAGCTTTATCCGATTAGCTTGGGGAGCAGTAGTAATAAAGATACGGCAAGATACGCATTTGTGGGTAATCCAAGTAGTAATCATGTCACCACTTGTCTATGATGGATGATATCTTTCTTAGCTAGTTTAAAGCTAGCATGGACATTTCTACTTATGCAAAAAGTTACACTTTTACTTGATTAACGTATGCAATCATTTTGTACCCTTGTGGTGACCCAGGAACTTGGGTTTTAGACTCTCTGGGAGTTGCATATAAAGTAACAGCATGTATGTATGTATATACAGTTTATTACAGCTTTTCTTTCCTTTCTTCCATTCAAGGACTGCAGCAGGCAGTCCTGCTCCCTAAAGCCCTTCCTTGCTAAATTGTATGAGTAAGCTTCTTCCTGCCATTCTAAAGCCTTCCTACACTAGTCCCTCTTACTGGTATTTTTATTTCTTAAAAGGACCAGATTGTCTTCAGACAAACAGAATTTAATTATAGGAAGGGTTTGGTGCTCTCTGCTTAATGCGATGTTTTGATTATTGAGATGTTTCCTGGGAAATCCTATAGGAACGTTGTTGTTCTTCCAGATCACTGTGTGACTCTATATGTGTCTTGTTTAGGAAAACTGACAGATGATGTGACAGAATTCGTAGAGAGTTGGCAGGAAAATCCACCACAAGGAGCATCCCATTGGGATAAATCTCTTCTCAGTGAACCGCCCTGCCTGACACAAAGCCATGAATCTCTACAGGTTTGGATCAACACAAAGGGATTATTACAATGGTTGATGATTCTAATTAGAGCGAGAATTTGACTTAATGGTTTGAAGGAGACTGGAAATATCCTTAGCTCTTCTTTGGAGAGGTGGATTAAAATGGTTGCTGCAGCAGAGCTTCTCTTTTCCCTTCCTTCCCCCCCCCACTTTTCTTCTGTATGAGTATATAGTTTAGTTGTTTTCAAATGTTATATTGTCTGCATAGCAGCCAATAGAAGTGTTTGAATCTGGGGCTGAGTGAAAAGTTGTAAAGCAGGGTTGCGTTCTAGAGCTGGTTCTCATTCCTTCCCTTAGGAAGGATAGAAGGAAGCAGGCTGACAAAACCAGAATGAGTACACAGTTAATTTGACAGTGTTTGAAAAATGAATTATTGTTACTTTTGTCCATCACATTGAAGTAGTTTTTCCTTTTTAAGTAAAATTTTCAAGATACAATCCTGAAGTGAAGTGCTTTGAAACTAAAGCTGATGCCAGGCATGGTTCATTTCTGTTGCCTTTCACTGTGTAGTTTAACTAAAATGAAGACTATTTCAGGTCGTCAGGGCTTAGCTGCAGCATGGTCTATGCCCTTCTTGAGGAAAGGATATGTTTTACTACCATTGGTATGACCTTGGATTAAATATTCAATGTTATGAATACTCTGGCATGGAGAGCAATATCTTGCTAGCCACTGCTTCTAGTTGATGAGGAGAAAGTGATTCCTAGTCACAGACTGAGATGTCTGTTCTGATTTTCCATAGTATTCTATACTGCTTAGGTTTATTTTTGGAAACCTCTTCACAACAGCTCTCATTCATTTCAGAGGGCATATACTCTGTGTAATATCCTGTTACATCCCCCGTTTGAACAATGTCACGAGTATGTGAGTCCTCTTCCTTTTATGGCAAGCTGCACCAATGATCTTTGCATGTAAGTGAATGTTTTTTGGGTAATTCCAAAGCTGTTATAAAAAACTTTGTCTTTCTATCATGAGAATGAATTGTAGATGTTAACAGAACTACTGTGTGTCTTTCTGCATATCAGTTTTTATCTAACATTCTTTTATTATATTGCTTTTCTCACTTGTTCTAGTTTTACTGCCAGAAATTTCTGTGGAGTTGTTCCTGTTTTCTTTGGTATGAGGATGACCAAAATCAGGCCCAGAAATTTTAATAATTTGTTAGTGGACCTTCCCTTGAATAAGGAATCAGTTTTGATACTGAGTGTGCAACCTCATTAATATTGCTAGCCCTAATGAAAACTAATAGTAAATAGGTCAGTTTGGCATCCACAAGCCATGTATGTTAATTCAGTGAAAAGAGGAATTTGATTACTATTTGAATTTATGCTATCATTTCACAACCTGCTATGTTCCTTGTCCAAGCAATTTTGACTAATTAGCTTAACAGGCAGGACACAGAAGATAATTTCCATTTCTTGTACCATAGTGATTCACTGGTGGAAATCTTACACTTTCTTCTTGTGAGTTTTCTGAAGTTATTCCTTTTGTATAAATCAAGACCTTTATCCAAGTCTGCTTATACTGCTGTATCTCTGGCTTTCATGGACTTATTTAGGAAATTAGTGTAATGTCTCAAATATATTGATGACCTGTCTTTAAGTGTGGCAGAATGTCTTATCCATTTAAGATTTTTAACCTAGCTAAACAGCACAGTACTTCAGAACATTATTAAAGCAGATTCAAACAACATGGTTGTATGCAGTGCAAGAGCGTTCACAAGGTTGTAATTGCATGTTTAAATGTAGGTAGAAAATAATATGTCAATTTTTATTTGTGTAAGGTCAGCAGTTGATAATGCAACTTGGTGTCGAGCGTTAACTGAATATGCCAGAGCATGTGCCCAAGCAGGAAAGCCGCTTCATGGATGGCGAATGCACTTTGAACAGTGTGGTATGCAGATGCTTTCGTACTTGGAAATACTGCTTAGTAATTGTATTTTGAAAAGAGTGCTCTTCGTGCTTCTACTTCTTTGTCCTTCCTCCTATTTTGAACTGGTATAGTTCTTAATGAAGGCATAGCTATGGACTCACTTCAAGGCTACATAAATGCAATGGAATTTCTTTTTTATATGTGTAATTTGTACTGAATTTATTTAAAGCACTAAGCTTATTAGAATGTGTTTTAAGAACCTTCTTACTAAAACATGAGAGATTAAGATGATTAACTGTTTGTTTTTTCATAGAGCTACTCTTTCAAATATTATCAAAGTCTTCATTGGCTTTCTGATATATAAAACGTGTGTCATGAATGTTAAAAATAAATCTGAATTACGCTTGTATAAGTCTTAAAAGTCACAGAAAGTAAGTTTGAAAGAGATGGTCTAATTTGTCCGTCTGTCTCGAACACTGGACCGAAACTGCTTTGTCATTGATGACAGAAGGTTTCTCCCGTTTTTTCCAAAAATGTTTGTTAACGGATATTCTACCAGTTCCTATGCTGGTTTGAGTATCTAAAAGCCCTGCTGTGAGAAAGTTTCCTGAGTCTCCCTTTGTATAATTTAAGATTATTCCTTCTCAATGCACCTTTAATGGACAGAATATGAATGTATGTATATTCTCTGTGTGTGTCTTATGAAAGCCATTGTCTCATTGTTCTAGACAGCAGATACTCAATGGACTTATCATAAAGTAAATACCTGAAAGAAAGATATTATTTAATGTCTATTTAAGCCCTGAGGCAGTAGCACAATACCTTTTAATTTCTCTACCTGTTTCTATTTTTCAGTGATTACCTGTGCTGAACCCTTGACCTACAATGAATGTATCAACTGTTGCCCAATTTCATGTCATCAGCAATCACAGTGCATTGGCAGCGAGCTTCCCTGCATTGATGGATGCTACTGTCCAGATGGTAAGTTTTGCTTCTCAAATACATAGTGTTTGATTCCATATAACTTTGAGATTGTTCTCCCACAAGTTTACATATCTATGTGGCCTGGTTAGATTAAGGCATTCACAAGAGCTCTTATAAATGCCGTGCCAACTGAATGTGGATGAATGACCTTGTTTTTGTCATAACTGACAGAACCTTTTCCTCCCTCTAACAAGGCGGGAATAGGTTTCAGCACAAATCCACATTCTCGCAGTAGAGCTCCACAATTTAAGTGAAAAATGGGCTTTGCTCTGTTGTTGACAGAGCAGCCATCCCCCTCATTCTGGTGGTTGCTGCTTATTTCGGGAGGGGGGGGGATGAGGGAAGGGCATGTTATTTTGGTGCGTTGGAGTTTTTGTTTTGGTTTGGATATCTTGGTTTTTTGTCTCAAAACTGTGACGTGACTAAAACTAACTCATGTGGCCAGAAACGCATTTTGTTACTGAGATTCTTGAACTCTCTATGGTTCTGGCAAGTGAGGTATTTACCAGTGTGGCCTATAGCAAAACTTAACCCTTATTATCAAAATGTACTTTGATGTCCAGTTTTGCCCTTGTTACTGGCTTTTCTTGGGTACATAATTTTGTCTGAAAGAAGACAGAGGAAAGTTAGGCCACAGATCTTCAAGTCCTGCCTCTTATATGTATTCTGGTGATTTATAAGTACAATTATGTTTGTTGTCCATTTTATCTTTTATGGGCTAGTAAAGTCTTCTAGCTTCTGGCTCTCTAATAATGGAATAATAATTTTTTTAAAAGGCAAAAAAAACATTATAGTAAAATAAGGGCCAAATAGTGCCTTAAAACATGGATGCAAAGATTTGTAAAGGTGTCAAAAAAGAAGGCAAAGGTATTCAAAGTAGCATGGTTTGGTGTTTGAGTGTGTGTTTTTGGGTTTTTTTGTGTGGATGGTTTCTTCCTCCTCTCTGCCAGTGTTAAATACTTGTTATTCATACTACTGTTAATATCTCAAGCAATTTAGGGACTTGGGCCATATAGTATGATTTATTTAATATAATTAAAATGCACACCTGTTCTGCAAAAGTGACTGCCAAATAGTCTAGTGTTTTATTATCATATATGACCATTTGCGTTGTTCTTGGGTATATTTATTCCATCAGCCATTTACATGGATATTTTACTTTTTTCTTGTTGTTTTATTTCTTCTAGGCTTAATTTATGAAAACGAATTGTGTGTCAAGCCTATGGACTGTCCTTGTGACTACCATGGAAATTTCTTTGAAATGGGTTCAGTGGTTTATGAGGAATGTAATAACTGGTTAGTAATTTTTCTTTTTACACTGTGGATTTAGTCCTTTCATGATCATGAGAGACAACTTCTTTAAGGCCTATTTAAGTTAAAAATTTAATAAAGTTGGTAAGTCCTCGCTGTTTCTGCATACAAAAACTTGTTCCATATATATATTTTGCAATGAAGGGAAAAGAAACTGTAGAGCTATTAATGTGGAAAAAGAGCAAATGGCAGATATTGCAGAGAATACTGTAGTACTTAGTATTCTTTCCACCTTGAACTCTGCCTCAAACGGAAAGAAATCTAGAAATCAAAATTTTAACAGGAGAATTACTTTGACTTTGTCTTCTGTTTGTGTTGTCTCACTTGGACACAAAGAACTTAATGTCATTATGACGCTAACTGCTGTTTGGGGAATTTCTAAGTTAATTTTATACATGGGAATGAAAAGTTTGTAGGAAGAGATAATGTGTTTTATTGGATCAACTTAATTGAAGAAAATGGGTGAGCTTGCAGATGTACAACTCCTTTCTTTTGCAACAGTTCTGTTTTTTTAAAATAATAAGTTTCAAATTGCTTGTGTTTATTCTTAATTTTAATAATCCTTAACTTTTATAATGGTTATTAAGGAGCTAAAAAGAAAGAAAAGTGTTACTGGATGCATGGATGAAGTTTCACCTGATCATATCTTCATGACAAGCTCTTGCCACAACTTCCAGGCATTCTAGTGACTGTGGTAGCTCTTTTGTACCCTTTTGTGAGCCTCAAGGTGCTTGGTGCTCGTTTCATAGAGAAAGAATCCAGGAAGAACAGCTGAGGGACAACCATGTATGCTTCACAAAAAAAAAAGTATGAAAACTTTGTGTTTTTATTTCAGCACTTGCATTGGAGGAAAGTGGATTTGTACAAATCTTACATGTCCAGGTATGTGAAAGTCTAAAATACTTAACTTTATTAATAACTGAATTTTTACTTGGGCTAAAATATTACTGTTAGGTCTTAAAGTGATGTTTCACTATATAATTTTGTATTTTTAGTTCTATCTACATATAAGCGCATCTACATACAGTAGATTAAATATTAAAATGATAAGAATAGCAGGCATCTGCCTTTCAGCTTAGTACAGTATTGCATCTCCCTCTTTATCACTGTAACATCTCTGGTAGATGGTACTACCTTGTAATTCTCGTAATTCAACTAAAGTTTCCTCTATCATCTTTATTTGACAGACTTATGACAAGATTACTTTTTTCCCCCCATAGTATTGTTGGATAGCAATATAGTATCTAGGTGTTGTACAAATATCAGTTAATTATTTTCACAACATTCTTCTGGAATGAGGGGTATTATTCTCACTTCACAGATAAGCAGCTAAACTACAGAGATTAACATGGAAAACCTTTTTGACCTTAAACCTCATGGTTCTTATAGCTGCCAATAGATTCAAGCACTGGTCTCAGAGTTCTCAGTTAACTGTCGGAGTGCTTAATGTTTATGCAAGTCAGTTTTTAGAGCCACAAACCAAATACCCAGAATGCAAGGATCACACATTGTTGCCTCCCTCTGGGGGAAGAATTGTTTGGGTATCCTGGCCTGGCATCAGGTAGGAACTCCATAACGAGCCAGGATAAGGTTCAGTTCCTAACCGTGTTATAAAATGTACCTGGTTGTAATATGAATACAATTTTGTAAATGATAGCATGTCTCAGTGTATGAACTCTACAGTAGTGATAACGGTTGAGAGTACTCTGTCTTTTCTACATACTAAGTATATTATTTGTTATGTTTGTCAGCGGAATGCTCAGTTTCAGGAGACATTCATTTCATGACCTTTGATGGGCGCAAGTACACTTTCCAAGCTACCTGCCAATATATTCTAGCAAAAAGCCGTACCTCTGGAGCATTTACCATATCCTTGCAAAGTGCTCCTTGTGGACAGGTAAGGTTTAGAACTTTCTTGTAATGTTTATATCCTGAAGGGTTTATTAATGCGGGGGAAAAACTATTAAAAAAATATGAAAGCTATCTGCAATTGAATGTACTAAAATTAATCTGTAGCAACAATTTTCCTTAATGGTGAAATAGTTGAACAACAGCAGTGCAGAGGAAGTCTATACATAAATTCTCATGTTTGCTTACTATAAATAGGAAGGGGTATGCTAGTATTCTGATTCAGTGTTCGTGGAGGTCATTCAAGAGCACATGGTGGTTCATGCAGCAAACGCTGGATGATGACTTGTGTTCTTGAGCTTTCTGAGTATGTCTTTGTGGATTTGCAACCAGCACGAAATAAGCCCACTGCTTATTACTGCTTGAAGGAAGAATGTCTTTTTTTGTGCGTTGAATATAGATTTATCTTTCAGCTTTGTTCTTGCAGCTTGAAATACACTTTTACTTACCTTAATATCAAAAACTTTGGATAGCTTTTGGGACAGCTCTCTTGTATTTGGGGATATGTGTGCATCTGTGTTACTGTTGTTAAGGTGATATCCTGTACAATTTATTTCAGCCAAACATGCATGTGCATATGTAGAGCTGATACTAAGGGTGTTCCTACTTCATATTTGAAAGTTTCTGATACTGTACACAGAAGTCACTAAATATGTAATCTGCTTTATGTCCAAGACCCGTTCTCTTTTTCTTTTGTTGCTGTGTATGTGGATTTCCGAGCAGGTATTATAACATTGTATGTGTGACGTATGGAACACTGGTAATGTTTTTCACTGAAGCATTTAATTCTTAGTACAGTCCTAAGTGTACATTCCTAAGGTTGTAGTTGAGGTGGGTGCTGGCCTCTTCTCTAAAGTAACAAGTGACAGGACAAGAGTAAATGGCCTCAATTTGCGCCAGGGGAGGTTTAGGCTGGATATTAGAAAAAATTTCTTCACTGAAAGAGTGATCAGGCATTGGAACAGGCTGCCCAGGGAATTGGTGGAGTCACCATCCCTGGAGGGGTTCAAGAAGCGTGTAGATGTGGTGCTTTGGGACATGGTTTTAGTGGGTTAGGTGGTGTTGGGTTGACAGTTGGACTTGATGATCCTTGAGGTCTTTTTCAACCTTAATGATTCTATGATTCTGTATTTTGACTTAGCTTATTCAGATTTTAATGAGTTTAACTGGCTTTATTCTGTGCTGTCCTTGGGATCCTTAGGAGTTGATTATCATAATCTAGAAGAAAAAATATGATAGCTGTGAAGCAAAGCATAAAAGTAGGCATTCAACATAGGCATAAATCATGTTCAGACAGCATAATATTCTCAGAACTTCGTGGATTCCAAGAAGCAAGATGTTTTTACTATATGGTTGAAGATAAAGGAGATCCAAGATAAAGGAAAGAAACACTCTAGGCAACTTTTTTATCAAATGAAAGTTGAGGTATGATTGACTTCTTGCAGAAGCCCACAGTGAGGTATCTTTCAGCCTGACCTGTTGAAAAGCCTGTCAACGGACAACAGAGGTCTGCAGCAAATACCCGCTGTGGTAGTGCAGGATATGTATTGTCGGACTCATTTCCCTTTGTGTTACAGAACACTTATCTCTGTGCAAAACAGACAGAACTGTGCCTTCTGGTTTAGTTGTTGTGGTGATACATTTGCTGGGGAAAGTGATAATCAAATGACTTGGCTTTGTGCAGCATGTGTGAGACTGCAAAGAGTCTTGCAGTAAATCTTTTATCTTCTTCACCCTGAGTTAGGGACTTTGTTTAATGTGTCTCTGCATCCAAGTGGTTTGTAGGTGAAAAACCAGAGTCTCTTGGATTTTACTATATTGGTCTTCGTATTTCACCGACCCTTTAACAAAGCTGGCCTGATCAGTCCCTAATAGGTATAGACTTTTACAGAGGTTTGAATGAAGCATTCTGGACATTTGGGTGATCAGAGTTATATATAATGTGTTCCAGGGCTACATGCTGCTAATTTAATTATCAACATACAAGTGGTGAGAGGTTAGTGAGAACAGTTTGTGTACTATAATGCAAGAACGTGGGCCTTCACTGCAGCTGTTCAAGTGTCTAAATATCAGCCAGATGGTGCCATATAGCAGAAGAGCTGCTTTACCATTCCCTAGGCACCATCCATTATCATTTTCCCCTTTATAAAAATTAATGAATTAAAATGGGAAGCTAGAAGATTTGTAGTGCAGAATCTCATATTTCTTGATGGTTTAAGATTTCATGTGCTTTTTTTTTTTAAAAAAAAACAAACCACTTATCAGTCCCATCTCATTCAAGAAGATTAAAAATGTAGAAAGAAAATACCTGGGGAGATTTTAGCTCTCAGAATCACAAAGAATCCAGTCATCTAGAGCCTTAGAGCTGGTGACATAAACAGTCATCAGACAACAAGTTATTTCAAAATGATGTGAAATTTTGTTTAAGCACTTCTGGAAAGAGAATCAGTCAAGTGATCAGCTGAGCTTAACCTTATCTGAGTTTCAGATGACAGCCCCACTCGCTTTGTAGTCTGTATGATGAGAAGGGCTTCTGAATATAGAATTTTTTTTAAAGTGTCTAGTGAGAGAAATGGCCTTTCCTGTGAAAACGCCTGCTGAAAGTTGGCAGGGGTAGTGCTGTGAAAGAAGCAGTTCATTGGAACAGAGAGTAATTGTCAGGCAGAATTTCTCCTTTAGTTTCAGCGTGAAGGAATAATAAAGCTTTTGTCAATATTGTGTAGTAATGTATATACTACGGAGGATTGTGTTCTTAGCTCTGGTCTGCTATACATACCAACTGGTATTCTTTTATTTTCAGCTTAATGAAAGGTTGACTAAATTCTCAATTTTTAGCTCCTATTGCTGAATTCTGTGCACAGAAGCCTGATTTCTTAGAAAAGAGGCAAGACAACAAGATAATCTACAAGAGCATGCCTTCACAATGCAGATGTCTGTCTACACTGTCAGTCCAGGAGAGCTGGTTGAGCTGATACCTCCACTTGTTTTTATAATTCACTCTTTTAAAGTTTCATTTTATCATTTTGATTGTTGGTGAGCAATCACTGTTGCACTATTATTTAAAGATGGGGAAGTTCTTAATGTAGTTTTTAATCTTTACACACCACTATGTGGACTTGTGTGTCCATGGCACTTGAAGGACTGACAAATGATCTGTTCTGTGCTAGTTCAGCATCTGTCAAAGCCACGTGGTAGTGTTCAGAGATCCTTGCAGCTCTGGTAATTGTTTTCAATGAGTAGGACAACGTTTGCCTTCTATTAGGCAAGTCTTGATGAAAGTTCTAACCTGTTTGCTCTGTGAATGGTGCTATTCACAGGATAATTTTGCTTTTAGTGCAACTATCCAAAGGTAGGGATATTTTAACTAAGTCTTGTTCAATGCCTCTTTTGGCACTGAAGATGCTTAGTATTTTACTATTTCATCATCAGTTATGCCTTCACTGTAGGAAGTGGGACTGAGAAGTGCAGCTTAATGCACCTCAGCTAAACGTTTCTGATCTGCAGCTCAGAGCCAGAGACAATCAATGAGAAATTTCCTGCAGCGAGACCTAGGCTGCTCTTTTACCAAGGGATTTCAGACGTGTCTGTGTATGTTTGGGTATATAAGATATTATGAAACATAGAAGATGCATAATCAAGGTGAGAGTAAAATGAACAGTGTGTCAAAAGTGCGGGACCCAATTTTTGCCATAGTTCCTGAATACATTTTAAATCGTTAAAAGGTCTTGCAGTGAATGAGGCTGAACAAAAGTAACAGCAGCTGGGTGCTTCCCCCTTTCCTCTGTAGATGGCAGGGAGCAGGCAGTCTCTTAATTTTATCCAACCACACTAAGCCAATGTAAATAAAGTGATATCTCAGAAGATATAGTAAAGAGATCTGAGTATAACAGGAGTGACAGAAACTTAAGTTCTTCCTACAGCAAAGAGAGAGTAGAAGGTGGACTGTGATTCTTAAGTCTTTCAGCATGTATCAAAGTGAATTACAGGATGCTGGCATGGTAAAGTTTGTCATCTCTCAATTCACTTCAGTGCGTGATTCTCTGTGATAGAATTTTTCTTTTTTTTAAAAAAAATTCTGCAGTGATCAAATTAATTCTATTAAGAAAAATCAGGTAATCATCTTTGATTAACAAACACACTTTAATGAGCATTCTTTCC
>NW_010144954.1:24110-54753 GCF_000699245.1 Pterocles gutturalis
TCATCAAAAGCCAAAGTATCTGTAGTTATTCTGAAAGGTGGAAGTCCTGGCCTAGGAGCTTTGATAGGAACTGACTAATGTTAATCATCTGTCTGGCTAGTTGCCATGTTACTTAGTACAGGTGTATTTGTTACTGTGATACATTGGAAACATTCAATATTTAGTAGGCCTCAGACTTGTGCCACTTTCCACCTGTGCAGTATGGTGTCTAGTTGAAGATCACTAGAGTAACATAAAATATTCATGAATATTAAGTAGTTTGGGATTTCCTGAAACTGGTTGGTACTTAAATGACTTGCTTTAGGACTTTTTTTAGGCTGTCTCGAAGGCTTTTCTGTCTGGGTGTTTCTTCATGCCAAAGTTTACAAAATGTGGGCCATGTGGGCTTTCACGTCTTGTGTGGGAATCATCCACCTGTAAAAATAATTAAAGTTAAAACAAATGGATGAAGGTTTAAAAACAATTCTGTCTATACGTCAGCATAGGCCCTAGTGAGTTCCTTATAAACTTGAAAAGGTACCAGAATCCTGAATGGAAAAAAATCTGTCCTAACTAACATAAAACAAGTGTACTATAATTGACTTCTCAGTTCCTGGTATTTAAGCTGTTGTGAAATTTTCTTGTGGAGTCTATGTAACTGCTTTATGTTGTGAAACTTTAGCATGTGAGTCTCAATACTTTGTTTTTTAGGATTTCAGTCAATGTAGCTACTTTTGGTGATGTTGACAATTACGTGCCACTGAAGAGGGTGGGTGGGATGAGGTTGATCTAGGATTTTTTTTTTGGAGTATGTTTCATCCAGACTGAAATGAACTATTCCCTTTCATGTTTTTTCTATGTCATGTTTTGACTTAATTAGAAAACTGAAATAAGAATAAGCAATGGTAGTAACAATAAGCAAGTTGGGCCAGCAGGATGTTGTGGTATTGTATGCTGACATGATGCTGCCTTTCTTCCATCAGTATTCATCCAGGGAGTTTATGAACATACTCTCCAACTCCTCTCAGAAAAAATGAATTTAAATGCTGTGTTAAATAATGATTCACAAGATGCTTCTGTCTTTTGTTATTGTTTGCCTTTAAAGGAATTTTATATCTTAAATATGCTTTAAAAAAGATGGATATATCAGAACACTTTAAAGTATAAATTTGGATTTCTGTGCACTGCTATGTGGATAATGCAGCCTTGGTTTTGAGCATTAACTCAGCCTTGATGGGTCTTTAGTCAGGGGGTCTCATGAACTGGAAGTGTCTTTGTACTAACCTACGTAAGAATTGTTTAAGTTTCTCTTTCCAAATTCCCCTTTTGAGCTGTATTTGCATAACAGGTTAGAGTTATATTTAAACATGTGAAATAATTCAAAATACTAAGTTTCCTTACTTAGCTGTGAAGCTATATGTTTTATCATTCCACTCTGCTGAGAAACTAGATAAAATTGAAAATTTTTAGTTCCCCACTAATTATAGCTTTATGTGCACTCTTATTTAACATTCAACCTACTTAAATATTATTTTTTTTTTTAATTTGTTTTGCTCTTACTTGTAGAACCAGGATGGATCATGTATCCAGTCAATCAGCCTTATTCTTAAACAGGACCCCAAGAGGCAAGTGACTCTGACTCATTCAGGAGATGTTTTGGTATATGACCAATACAAAATTAACCTGCCTTATGCAGATGGTAAGGAATAATTTATAAACATATAACTCCTGTCAAGCACTAAAGCAGTATTTTAATGGCATATGTGTATGTTGTGATACTATCAATATTGCTAACATACTGAAGTTGTGGTATATTGTTAATATCAACATTGTTAATTTCTTATGAAATGTTTCACACATTAACTGCTGATTACTTTTTACACTGATGGTAGGAGTTATGCAGTAGCTTTATTGATCTAGTGTCTCTTATGTTAAGATTGATATGTTTTGTCTCTAACTAAAGTCTAAATGCCATCCCTCACATTTACAAGGCTGGTTAGTTCTTTTATGAGGGGAAATTATTTTCTCTGATTCGTGACTGAATAATTTATTTTCTCTTTTTTTTTAAGCAACTTGAGTAAATATAAATTGAAGGAGCCCTCTTGCCCCTTACAGATAACCACAGATTTTCAGACAAAAGGGGTTTTTGTTTCTTTGTCTTTTTGCTTCAATGAGTTTTTAAAGCTCTCCCTCTGGAAGATATAACCAAGTATTCTACATATGAATACATGACTGTGTTCTGTGAGATTCAACATTGGCTTCAGTAAGAGCTCTATATGCAAATCATTAGTACATTTAATGTCTGTTGGGTCATGGCTCTTGGGAATTTCCCAAAAAAGGCTTTAATATAGGAAGTGCGTTGCTCGGATTAGGGTTAGGTTGTCTAAAATAAATGGTCTGCAATGTTCTCTGCAATACTTTTTATTTTTAAATTGATTTGCTTTTAGTTAACGTATATGAGTATTCCAGTGAACTCTGGATGCATTTTTAGAAAGTGTGGTGACTGTCATAAGTTTCTTGTTTTCTTCTTTAAAGTCTAAATCAGTGTAATGTTTTGTGAGAAATCAATGATTGGGGACATTAGGGCCTTAACAGGAAAAAATGTAACTTACATGAAAATAATATAAAACAAAGACAGTGAAATGACAAGAAACAAAATGCAAATTGCAAGCAGGTTTCGTTTACCTTTCAACAATCTCTGTTTTTACTCACCAGAGTTATTTGAAATACGGAAACTCTCCTCTGTATTTCTTCAAGTAAAGACACATGTTGGATTACAGATACTGTATGACAGAGAAGGACTGAGGCTTTATCTTCAAGCTGATGGACGGTGGAAAGATGATACTGTGGGCCTTTGTGGAACCTTCAATGGAAACATGGAGGATGATTTTTTGTATGAATAGCTGCAAGTTTTCTATTTGTATATGAATATCTACAGTTAGAGTGGTAGACCAAGCATGTACTGAAGCTGAATGGATAGATAGCAAGAAGATTTATTTTCAGGTTTTGTGTTAGTGAGGTAGTAGGTTTTAGCTTGCTAACAGAAAATCTGTAAGCCAGGTTTTGCTTAAAATATTTTATTGTAAAAATACAGTGAAATATATATGACTCATAAGTGCTAGTTTATATGAAAAATTTTGTCCAAAATATGGAATGGCCTGTGTAGGGGACTTTCTGCCTCCCTGCAAACCTCTTTATCTCTCTCCATCTCCTATTTTCTGCTCCAAGTTCTGATCTGCTCTCTTCGACAGAGCCTCCATTGTTCAGTGTCTGCAGGCCAGCACCAGGAATTGACTGTTGCCTGAGCTTTGCCTTGTTGTGATGCTGTGAAAGGTAGTCATAGCTGCCTGAGCACCACAGTCAAGATTGCTGTTTGTCCAGCTTCTTTGCAGTATATTTCCTACAGATGGTAAAGAAAACTGGTCTCCAAAGGATTGAGTAGCCTAATGGAAGTGGGAGAAGGAGAAAGTGAATTTAGAGCATGACAAAATATTTCTTTGACCAAGTGGGAAAAAAAAGAGGAAAATGTGTTTCTCACAAAATAGTTGTAATTTTTAAAATCCAAACTAATAGAAAAATGGGAAAACTTTCCACAATAGTTCCCAAGTAAGACCACGCAAGCACAAAAATATGTCATGGATTTTTGAATAATTTTTATCTTAAAGATTAAAAAGTATAATCAGAATATTGCTTATAATGAGACTAGGAAATATATAGGCAGGATCTCAATTAAGACTTTATGTAAAATATTTTGTAAGATTTAAATATTATACTTATGTAATATTTAAATATTATACTATGAAATATTTAAAATATTTCTCTGTTTGAAGCAAGTAAGTTTTGTAGTATATTTTTGATTATAGTCTTTGGACTTGTTCTCAAATGAGAAGTTGTTCAGTAGATGATATTTGTGAGAAAAACCCTTGAACTACAGACATGATACTGACCAGAAGGTGCAAGCATCTTGACATGCACGCAAAACACCTGATCCACACCCAATTTGCCATAGATGGTGTTGCCTTTTGCAACATCTCCACCCCCAGCTACTTTACCAGAAGTAATACTACTGATTATATACCTAATGCATTCTTTTCCCTGCAGTGTAACATCCCATATTTAAATGCATGGTTCCAAACATTCTCCCTGTACAACATCCATGTTCCTCGGTTATTTTGGTCAAAGTCTCTCTCTGTCTTTCAGCTTCTGCTGCCCCTCAGCTAACCTGGACCTCATGGATATCTGTCCAGTTGCTTTTGCAGTTACATCTCTGGACTCTTGGATTTCTGTTCCTTCCTCTTTCTTGGAGGGACTAGAGAGCCTGAGAAGTCAGCTATCCAGGAACAGACAGGAAGTTATAGGTAGACAAGAGATAAAAATGGATCAGATGTCACTGAGGAGGCAAAAGTATGAATAAGAGAGTGCAGACTTTCAGGACAGCGGTGCTCGCTTCTTCTCTCTTTTGAAAATGGAACTTGGTCTGTTTTGATCTGTCCTTCCTTACAGAGTATCTAATGACTCTGGAGCAGATCTTCTCTTTCTTTTCTGGGTCTTTGCCTGCGAAAGGAAGAGAAGAGTTGTGAAACTTGAGCTGACTGTGCTTTACGGGAGAGTGCCTTAGAATATGGAGCAGTGGAAGGGGAGTTTAAATCATCTCTGCTGAAAGGGGGTGGTAGAATTGAGAGCATTCTGTAAATGCACTCTGTCTTTTGTGACTGACTTCTGTTTTGTAAAAGATCTCCAGTTGGAGTAACTGAAAGCACTCCAGAGCTGTTTGGAAGCACATGGAAGACTTCATCAGCATGCATTCTTGTGCATGATAGTTCGCAAATGGATCCGTGTGATATTCATCTGCAGGCAGGTGGGCAGTGAGGGTCAATTGTTACTGAAAAATGCATATCTACTTATTACGCATGTGCTGACTTTCCTAGTTGGATTGGGTAAAGTCATAAACAGTCCTACTCACTGAAAAAATGAATACTTATAGGTAGCATTTGTTGAGTTCAATCCCCTAACAAATCATGTAGTGTGTTGTTTAAGTATTTTCTGATACTTGCAGAGGCACTTGAAATACGCCCTTTTTGTTTCTGCCATGCACTTACAATGTGTAGAGCATTGGTTGGTAGTATGTCGAGTGCTGACGATGCTGGTGGTTAAGCTGGAGACTCAAAAGTATTGCAGCGTTCATTTTTGAAGATACTGAACAGACAAAACTTTTGATTTAGTTGCCTACTATGGAGAAGAGTGAGTAGGAGAAAGTTATGCACTGCTGGCCTTTAGATTCAGCTGAAAGGGTACAGTTGAGGAATGATGCTAGTGGCTGAAGCCATGAGGACCACAGGTGGTCACTAAGACATCCTTTAATAATGATGAACTTTGTAGATCAGTTATATCCATTTCATAGTTCCTACCACTTTTTGTCTTGGATTCTACATACTTTTAGGCAAAATACGGAGGTAAAATATTGAGAAAGGGTTTGCCTCTAGTTTCGGCAGTGCTACGAAATCATCACATCTCCTGCTACAACATCGTATTATCTTCTGAGTGTCTATAAAATATGTAGCACTAAGAAGCTGCACTCTTGGTAGTGGGTTTGGACATGAATGTAGAAAAAAAGTGAGCTGTGTAGGAAGTCAGAAATGCTGAAAAAGGAATTTTGAAGTCCTAGTTTATGCGTCTCTCTTATTTTGTGGGAAATAATTTATCTCTTCCTAGGTATGCTAATATAGCATATTGTTTCTTTTGACCACTATTGCACAATTATTCAATGCATTCAGAATTAAGATATTCAGGTGAGTGCTGTGTGTGGAGCTTCTTACATGACTATTTGATACCTCTGTTGTTCTGTGCGATAGTGCTGGGTGTGGTTGCAGCCTTATGCAGCTGAAACGATGGGTAACAACAGATTATTGTTTAGAATACTGACCTATTGAAAGTAATTACTGGGAATTACTTAAACTGAAGAGAGTTTAATCCTGTGTGTTTATGAAAGGCACTGGGTAGTGTGTAGAATCTCTTGCTAACCCACATCCATGAATCAGTATGTAGGCCCTGTCTGTATATTGTAAAGTTTTCCAAGTCAGAAAGATACATACAGCAATAATGTGTAACCATGATCAATTGCATTGTATAGAAAATACTTTTTATTCCAAGTCTTCTTAGAACTCTCTCACTGAAAGTGTTTAATCTGTTATTTGTATAGCCTCTTATGCAGCGGAAGCTTGTAGCATCCTTATGAAAGAGCTTTTTGCTCCATGCTACCCCTATTTGAGTCCCATTCCCTATTTTGAGCAGTGCAGAAGAGACACTTGCAAATGTGGACAGATTTGTTTTTGCTCTGCTCTGGCTCATTATGCTCATCATTGCCGAAGATTTGGAGTTGTAATAGATTTCAGAGGAGGTGTCCCAGACTGCGGTGAGTTGTCTTTCTCTTCTAGTCTTAAATAATTACTGTTTGAGGACTTTAGAATGACAAATAGAAAATAAAATTAAATTACTATAATCTTTGAAATGAGAAGAGGATTAATTCTAGCGCGACCTTTTGTGTACAGGGTATGGTACTAATTCTGTCTAGACAAAAAAAGAACCTATGTTTTTACAGGATTGTTTCTTATAGTTGTCTTTAGTTCTTTTGACTTAAGAAACAGTGCAAATATATTTTTTTTAACTAGTTGGAGGGCTTCAAACGTATGCAGTTTTAAAAATGACTATATTTCTTATATGGCTTTGAATATCTCATACCTGTGTTGACATAATTCATGTGCTGCGTGAATAGATTTGTTCTTTTTCTCGTAGATGCTAGGTTTTACCTCATTCTTTAAATGAATGAGGTAAAAAATGATGGTGATGTATTTATCAGTTTTAGCTGGATTATTGTCAACTTCTGCTGTCTGACAATCTCTTTTAGCTTATTCTTTTACTGTCAGTGACACTGAAATACATAGAGTGCTGAAATAAGTGTGGAGAATTGGTACTCTTGATATTTAATTTAAAATGAATGGAAGAATTTAGATAGAGGTAGCCAAAAGTCGTGTCTCATCTGGTCTATAATGCCTCACAAATAGAGGAGTGGGATAGTATTATTAAATTCTATAGTTTACATAAACTTCTAGTGATGCAAAAGATGTTGATAGGATACATAGTGCCCTCGTGTGCATATTTCTAAAATTATAGAATTGGAAACCCTATAAAACAGCCCTAAACTGACACCCCTGATATTTCAGTAGGTTTGGCTCCATAAACAAGCCTTAAAATCTTTTCTAAGGAACATTCAAGAATTTAATATCAGGTAGTTTTCATTGCATCATGTAATTATCCATCTTGTGTGATAAAGAGGATTTTGGAAAGTTGGTCCTGCTTAAGCATCACAAGCTGGAGTACCTGTATGTATCTCTAAAAAGACTGTCTTGTTTTCGGTTGTCATGGCAGGAATGACTTGTGTCCACTATGACTGAATGAATCATTCAAACCATTTAATTTTATTTGGCTTTTTTAGAAGCAAGTGTAGTTTTATTAGAATATATTTTAAAAGTTGTGCTTGTAAAGTTTAAAACGTTTAAACGTTTAAAGTTTAAGAACTTCAGATTTTTTCTTTAAAGTAGAACTTTATAGAGAGATATATATGTAAGAAAACTTAAGATGGTATTGTGTAACAGCTGCCAAGTACACACATTTTATTTATTGCTTTTAAATTTTTTTTTTTAAGATGCTGTCCATTTCTAAAGCCCTTACGCAAGAGCCAAATGTTTTCAGAGTTAGAGGGGAAAAAAAGCTTCAACTGTTCGGTTTCCCCAGTGTAAATCTGGATTAACTGCGCAGACTTGATTGTACTCGTTGTTACTGCAGATTTACATCTGTGTAGTTTACACAGCATAGTGCCAAAATAGCAATTTTAGTGGAATTTAATGTGATTGGGAATGAAAGAATGTAGATGTTTATCAGAAAACTGTTGGGAGATACTCGAGTCTCTTGCACTGTAATTTGAGAGATCTGTTTCATTTGGACAGCTCTTTCATGTGAAGATACAAAGGAGTACAGTACTTGTGTATCTACCTGTGGCAGAACCTGCCAAGCACTGTCTGTGCCAGAGACATGCAGCAGTGATTGTGTTGAAGGCTGTGCTTGTCCTTCTGGAATGTATTTGAATTCCAAGACCGAGCGATGTGTACAGAGGTAGGTAAAGTTGCAGTTCTAATAAGCACACTTGCTATTTTAGACCACTGCATTTGCAAGTCAGAGTGAAAACCTATAAATGCATAACCTGGTAGACTATATTCGTCTGTAAACTTGATGAATTATGGAAAACCTGTATGTTGATCAGCAATAGTACTGGCACTCATCCCATGTCTCCAAGGCTGATTGTTACATATTGTCTAGGCTTTGGCATATAAGAGAAACAAGATGTGTCCATTGTTGTGTGGAGGTTATGCTTTGTTACTGATTTAGTTTGGAATGTGCTGAAGTTATATCGCAATATGTATCAGTAGTTACCGAGATCGATTTCTTATATTTAAAACCACAACAAAAGCCCCACCCACTGAACCAAAAAACCTCACCAAAACCAACAAAGCAACCAACTGAGCTTTTAACAGCAATTAAGTCAATGGGAATTTTTTTCTTCCTTCAGTTTGAGTTAATAACAGTTACATGTTTTTTTCTCTACTCCAGAAATGAATGCCCTTGTTATTTTCAAGGAATTGACTATCCCCCTGGAGAAAATGTTATGACATCTTTAGGCAAATGGTAAGATACAAAACTGTCTTTTCCCCTGACTAAATGGTGTCTCTTCTAAGAGCTCTGTCAAATCATTCTGGGTAGCCTGTTGGTTTTTTTGTTTTTGGTGATTTTTTAAATGAAACATACAGAATAAACCTACAGCAGTTTCCTATGTATGTTTGGACAGAGATTCTTTAGAACTTAAGTTTTCAGGCTGCTGTGTTTATAATCCAAAATACTGAAGCGCAAAGCAGAGAGAAAAGCCACTATCCACTGTGATTTTGTAGATCCATACTAATGTGGAGAGCTCCAGAAAACTCCAGACATTTCTTGACTGTTCATTGAGGTCTGTTCAGCTAGACCTTCATTACTATTCTCCTTCCCTATACCAGATTGTAAATCAATTTATGAAGAATTATTACAAATCTATGTTCTGCTGGTATAGAATCAGTGTAAAAGAGCAATGTGGCTTTATAAGCTAAGAAACAGCACAAATAACTGTCAACTCTGTGGCCAAAGTTAAACAAGCATCTCTGTTCATTTTCCTTACATGTAGCATTTGTTCTTGACCTCTTGCTCTTCCATTTGCATCATTATAATCGTGACATTAAGGAGGAAAACTTGTTAAACTATTCTGGCTGCTGCCAGATGCATCCTTTTCAACAGTTAGTTTTGTCTGGAAAAGGTTAAGTAACATGGACAAGTTCTGTAAAAAACAAGCTTTCAGAATTTGTTCTCTTGAAGTAATGTTTGAGCTATCACTGCCTTTATCGGTTAATTAAAAGCACAGCACTTAATTAAAAGCAGAACAGACCAAATCATGTGTGATAGATCAGTGTAATACTTTGGTTTGTTGTAAAGGCCGTGTAAGAGATTAATATTGTCAGACACCTATTGCAATGGGGACACTTAGTGAAAACACACACTCATTCTTCCTCTTTCTCTTGTCAGCTGCCTAGTGTCCATAAATACTGATTATTATAAATCTGTATCTATCTGTACCTGTGACATACAGGTATGTGTGTTTAGGGTTTTGTTTTATTTTGCTGCTATTGCTGATTGCACTTTTGTTTTACATAATGATGATTTTGTTACGTACAGGGCTTAGTTTATTCGTACTGCACTGATGTCTTTGGGAGCAGTATAGTGCTGCATTTCTGTATGTATTTTTATGTCAGCCCAGGCATTTTAACCCATAGTAACATTATGCAGAAAGCAAAAATTTGAAGTGTAATGAATATTCTTTACTTGTTAAGGCAATGCACGCTTTATCCACGGTTCTGTTGCTCAATGCAAACATATTTATAAAGTTATTTTGTGTTGATTCGTACTGTATACTTCATTATTAAACAGAAAACATTAATATTTCAGATCTTCCTGGCTCTCATTACTTCTTAATGTATTTTTATTGCAGCCACTGCAGGGATGGAGTAATGAATTGTGATAACAACGTAATAGGTGAGTGAAGAGAGAAGATACTTCAAGTCCAAAGAATATATATTCTCCATGGAACCTCTTATCTGTAGTTGAAGATTGTGCAGTATGTACAAATTAATAACTTGCACGAGGGGATCCATAATTTAGGAATCGTATATTTGTGTGATTGAAAACAAGGCTGGTGCAAAAAAGCAGCATAACTGTCTAAAATACTTTTTCTTCCCCAGTGCTTTAAAATACTAATATTTTTGGATTGCTAATGTCAAGCTTAGCTGCATGACAAACAGCAGAACTTCAGTAGGACAAAGGTTAGCTTTCCCCATTTGATGCAGTTGTGGGAACTGAATACTGGCAGTAATTTTTCACTGGTATTTTTTCTTTCCCTCCACAAACCCTGAGTAATTGAAATATGAAAAAATATTTTGTCATAGTTAAGAAAAAGAATGTAACAACTGCTTTTTTCTGTTACAGTATGTCATTAAGTATTGTGGTCTGTGCTCTGTTATGATGCTTCTTTTACTTCAGTGAGAAGGACTTTTATTTGAGGTTTCAGTTCTACAATTGCCAATTCTTTGGCCTTTAGCAGAAATCTGTGCACTTGAAGGTAGTGGTTATACTGATTTGAAAATTACCTGGAACCTCTCTCCCTAGTAAATAAATAAACAAAAAGCCAGCAACCAACCGAAACCACTTGAAAACACTGCCACCACTTTGGGCATTTTTGTTGCACATACAAGGCATGCTCGGTGCAACCCAGACTAAACTGTGCAGTAGAGTTGTTTTGTTCGTAGTCAGTGGCTCCCAGCATGGAAAGTCACATCCAGCTCTTGGACCTTTTATTTAAATTTTTTGCTTTCTGTTGGTAGTACTTTACATGTCTGTTTTGGAGGGCTGATTCCTGACTTAACTGTTTTGAAAGTCATGTCCCTTACTAAATTAATATATTAATTTCAGTATTTTACATGAGATTTGTAGGGGTTCTGTGAAGCTAACTACACTCAGGAGAGACAGGCAGTTGTATGTTACGGGATGTTACACTTTTGTGTTACATATTCTTAATCTAAATCTATTGCACGCTTTTATGGAATACAAAATTTCAGGTGTGAAGACTAATGTGCTTGTCAATTTTTTTCCCCCAGCACACGGCTGCCCTGTTGGACAGATTTATATTAACTGCAGTAATCCACAAGTTGATCCTGAGCTCAGCAGAGAGAGAACTTGCGAGAATCATCTGCTAAACCTCACTTTCTCAGCACACCTTCCATGTGTTTCAGGTTGTGTCTGCCCACCAGCGTGAGTACAGACAGATTTTCACCTTTTGGTGCACAAACATAGATGACTGATTTCTGTAGTGACTGAGTAGTTAATTCTGCTGAGGACATACCACATTTCTACTTGGATAATTTGAGGTGTCAAGGAGGGAGCCTTGTGAAGGCTTACCACACAACGATGTGGGCCACTGAAGGCATAAGAAATGGTAAACCAAGAGACAGGTGCAGCCAAAGGTCTAATACCTCACAATAATAAAAACAAAATAACAGGCGTATAGAAAGGGCATTGAAATTGTTTGATCCAGTCCCTGTACTACAGCAGAATTGTGTTTGCCTAGATAGTTTATTTTCAGATATCTAACCTCTTATTTGAACATTTCACTGAAGGAGGCTTGTTTCTTTGTTCCTAGGCGTTGTTTTCAGTATTCTCTCCCTCAAAAGGATACTTTAAGTCTCGGGCACTTAAACTGAAAATGTGCAGATGAGCTGTTGTTGTTCTTTGGACTTTGGAGCACTATATTGCTGGGAGATTTTTGAATATAAAAACAGCAAATATGTGTTTAAGTTATGTTGCTTTTTGATGGGATTTAGTCTTGTAAGCACATAGCTTGAATTTTTTGAGTGCTGTCACTCTAAAATTACTGTTGATGCCTGGAGAGCCTCCTCAATATGAAGATGATAATGAGATAGTGATGAAACTGAACGTTCAGCATGATGAAGTGTGATAGCTATCATTGTATCTTTGCAGTTCTTTGTGGGTTGGACAGTAAGTATAGGCGTCAAGAAAAATGTCTGGTACTTCAAAGGGGAGCTGTGCAAGGCCTCTCTGTAGGGCATTTGTGGTGAATTCTTAGATCATTGAAATCTATCCATTTGCTTGGCTGTGCAAGAGAGAAAGCTGTTATCACTTGTTTTAGCCAGGGTAATAACGTGAGGAAAAAACTGCATGTAGTGTCAGCGTGATGTTCTTCCTGTCTGAATGGGCCCTGTTCAGTTCTGAGCAGCTTTAAACCAGTGGGAATTTCGGTCTCACAGTTGATTGTCCTCAAGTGACACAATACTTGAAATAAGTATGGATTACAGAGAACACTTCACATACCCTGGGGGGAAATTAGTTTTTCAGGTTAATGAGGGAGGTGGTTTTATGATGTCTGCACATTCCCATTAAGAAGAGCTACAGAGTGGTAAATTTCCATCTGAAAAAATAAAATACTGAAGAAAAATGTGTCATAGTACACAGATTTCCAGTTCATTAACATGAGTAAATAAAATGTTCCATGATAAATGCAATGATGACATCTTTCCTTTAGATACAAGGGAAACAAAACAGCGTCATCAGCCTGTTTGTCAGGGATGTGCTTCACACCTACAATCACTTGTCCTTTTGTGCTGTGTGTTGCCCAAATTACAGTGCTAAATATCAGGAACACGCAATCTGTTTTCTTCAGAAAATTATTAGGAACACAGGAAAGTCTGTATAAAATTTGTGTTACTGTAGAGAGGTACTGGAGTTCTGAACAAATACGTTGAAAAAGAAAAAAGATTATCAGCCCAACAGTTCCATTTTAAGAGACTGTTTATTTCTCAATGCAAATACATTTCAGAACTTACCATGTAGAAACAAGGATAATTGTAGATTGTATGGTGCCTTTAAGAAATCCTTTTACTGTGTAGGTGTCATGTTAGTTGTTCCTGTTTCTTACCTTGTATTGAACAGGATCCTGCATAGGAACAGGTACAGAACACAAACCAGGTTTGAGCTACAGCAGTTAGTGTGGAAGACACTGCTGTAGCTTATCAAGAGTTTCCGTTTCACTATTTTCATTTGGCAGATAGATTTATCATCAAAGGTGTTCTTCTATCTGTTATTGGACGTTTAGGTCTTGTACTGATACCTGTTTGCCTACCCAGAAGCATTACAATGTATTTTTTAAAATGAATCAGTCTTTGTAAGAAATAAAACTTTGTTGGGCTCAGTGAAAAGACAGCTTTTTAAGTAAAATCATTCAATATTTCTGGCATATTTCCTGGATTTATTTATAGAATCTGTTTGAGATCTCTCTTTATCTAACTCTCATATTTCAGTTTTTCTGGACATTATTAAAAGCCACAAATTTTTACTTTAAAATTTAGACTAGTTGCTTTATTTAGTCTTGCTATGCAAGAATTCATCTTTTTTTTCTTCTTTGTTAATGGATTTTATGTATATATCTAATGGAAAAAATTTTTTTTTAATTTTTGGTTTTTACCTGTTACTCTAGGAGTTGTGATTATAAGCACAAATTTATAGCATTAGTGTTGAACTGTAAGTAGTTATGCATATGGTTATCTGTGTTATCATTAAAATCTCCTTTGAAGGCTGTGACAATATTTCTGCTAATAAAGTTAAGTATATCTGTGATTGCTTTCATGAAGGTACCAATTGTACAGAAATACATAATCAATTTTGTGCAACTAGGATGGATAGCCCTTTTGATATTGATTAAATTATTCACAGAGCAAGAGGTGTAACTACAGCTATAGGAAAACTATACAGCAAATGAAAGCTCTTTAAATCAGATGAAGAAAAGAAGATGAGGAAATCTTCATTTAAAAATTCTTAGAATAAATAAGCTACTGATTTTTTTTAGTAAGAGCATAGACCACTAGAGCAAAGGAGCATGATGGCTTCTGTATCTCTTGGAAGATTTCTTGTCTTTAGTTCAATATAAGTTAATTATCTGAGTTACAAGAAATTTGGTGAAATTTAGAGGAGGTCTTGGAAAATTTAGTTTCCTTAACCTTAAAATTTGTATGTTAATTAGTAAGTCTCCACAGGGTTAGTGGTTGAAGGGCTAGTACCCAAAGTGCTTGCACTTACTAAAGATAAAATATTCAGGTAACTGTGAAAGGAAATTCCCAAATTACTCAATTATTAGTGAAATAGTGACTTTTCGATTTCAGAATATTTTAAATATTATTTGTTTTTCAATAATAATAACGCTAATAATTTAAAAGTTTAGGAAAATATTTTTGCATCTAGGTACCAGGTATACTTCTGATGAATGTATATTTTTCGCTCGTTTTTATAGACTTGTTAAACATGGGGATATGTGCTTGGACGCAGATGAATGTCCATGTTCATGGAAAGGAAAGGAGTACTTTCCAGGTGACAAAGTCATTTCTTCCTGTCATACATGGTAAGCAGAGATCTATTTATTTTATTTTAGTTGTTTGCTTATGGACTGATTATTCCTTCATGTTTCTTAATCATAAATTTCACACCAGATGTTGGTAAATCATTTATACTAATTTTGTATTTGTTCAAAGAGCTATTAAGTGGCATTTTTTTAGGGTTTGTTGTTTGAGGCGTTCTTACACAACAACATAACAGCTGTTTGGGATTTTTTTTTTTTAAAAAAGCTTGATTTTAAAAAATATCTATTTTTTTTTAATCAAGGTAATCCAAATTAATATTCCTTGGCTAGTGTTCATAAAGTACAGGTAAAATCATTCAAATTATTACACCTGAGTGATATTTCTTCAAGCTTTTTACTTCTTCATTTTCACATTTAGCGTTGAATCTGAGCAGTCTAAGGACCCAAAACATAACTCTGTGGCCGTATGTATACACCCCCTACAATGATAAATTAAGGAGAGTACTGAGCAACATCATGTACTGAGTACAGTAACACATAAATTGGTTGCTAGTTTTGCGTGTGTGGATAAGGTAACTGACGGATCAACTGGATTTTAATGGAAATGTTCCAACAGACAAGAGTTGATAGGATCACTCAAATACATGCAGAAACCTATTCCTTTTCCTGTCCAGTGTTGTAAATGCAGCACATACGCTATAGCTGTGTTACTCTGTGAAGTTTCCTTGAGTACTCTCAGAAGACATGGTATGGTACCATTTCAATAAGCTCCACAAGAGCTAAGATGTGAAAATATACCGCATCTGCGTGATCCTGAAACAGACTTGTTTTGTGATGGTCCCTGCCTGTTTTCTTCTCTGACCACTGTTGAACATTGCAAGCTGGCACTAAGCAGCACTATTGGTCTTACCAGAGCCTCAGAAAAAAAATCAGCTATACTGCCAAGCATCAAAATACTATGGTAGTGGTGTAGCCTCCAGCTTCTCAGCAGAGCAGTTCCTTCCTGTTGTCCCCTTCTTTTAGCTTACCAGGAAAATTCAACTGGTGTCACCTGGTAAACTGCTGCTCCTGGCCTGCACAGCTCAGTGTAGCTTAGTACAGCGAAGGCTTGTCCAGTCAGCACTAATCACTGCCATGTCTGGATGTTGTTGCCCCCTCCAGCCTTGTGCTGACTGCCTACCTCTGCCTCTCGTCAGGTCCTCAGTATCTGCTCTAGAAGATATTTGTAGCGCTTTGGTCGACTGGTGATGCGACTTACAAGCCATCTCCACTGGGCAGGCAGGTAAAGCGACCCGGGTTATTCACCCTCTTATTTCCAAAGGCCCCCCAATTGGACCTGGTGTGGGATTGCTTGCATCAGAAAGAACTATTATATCCTGTTTAATTTCTATGAGACTTCACCAAAGGCAGCAGCAGTGCAGGCAGAATGACACTGGATGTTTAGCTTTCTCTCTTTTTTTTTTTTTTTTTTTCTGAGGCCAGGCCCATTAATTTGTGTACAAATCCTTAAGGTTGTCATGGCTTTTCTAGTGTTCCATGTCCAAAAGCCAAGACGGATTAAGTGATAATGGCTTTTTGGCAATCAGTTGTTCACTGAAAGATAGGAAGTCTGCAACAAGCTCTGCTTGATGCAGAGTGTATAAAGTCTTTGAGGCTGCTGTGTGTGTGCAGGGCTGTATTTGATATGTCAAGGGAAATGTACATTTTTGCTCATGCAAAGCGTGAGAATCACTCCTGTGCAAACAAACCCACATAGGCACTCATAGCAGTTATAATGACTTTAGTGTTATTTGGTGCAGAGAAATAGTGTGCATTGATACTAAATGTTATCTTATTCATATCTGATGGAGTATTAGCAACATAACTATTAATCTGATTTGTCTATTGAACAGTAAAATGGCTAATAAAACAATTTCTTAAATTGGCAAAACTACCAGTGGAGTGTCAGGAAATTTCAACCTAAGCTCTGCTGTGTAGCTGAACTGCAGTTCTAGGTTTCCCAAGTTTGGTTTTCAGTGCAGCTGCCTGAAATTGTTACCATGTGCTGGCGAGATTAAACACGAGGTTATTACACTAGCCGAAGGTATCAGAGCAGCATCTTGATGCTGTGTTGTGCAAGGTAAGGTGGGTGGTCCAGTTAGCTCTCCTGGTCTGCTATCATACATTAAGACCATTGAACAAATGCTGGTTAGTCTTTGTGAGCTGCTGAATTGGGCCTTCTGTGTTCTTAAACAAATACTTACTGGAAATACTATTTTTAAAAAAGTAGTTAAAGTTTGGAAGACACTAGTAGCCCTGCTTTTCCAACTAGCGCTCTCTAGGTTCTGATAAATGTTAGTATGAAACAGGACTGGTGCAGAGGACTTTGAAGACGTTGTGTACCTCTTAAGCTCTTCCTTCTGACTGTGAATGTGTTGACCCCTGAAAAAGAAAGTATGCAAAGGAGCTCCCTCCTGTTCCCCTGTTAAGAAATATTTCTGCATGAGCCCTTAATAGATCAGCATGTGGAGGAGGATTTGAATAGGCCAAGAGTAAAACTAAAACCCAATGTCTCTCAGAGAGCGTGAGAAGCAGCACTTATTCTTTCAGTCCAAATAGAATTTCTTCTATTTGCCTCTCTCTACGTTGGCTTGATTAGGTCTTAGCCTTAGGTACCACTTTGAGGTGATGAGAGTTGGCTGGGCAAGTCCTACTTGTGCTTTGGTACAGCAAACACTTTTCACATGTTGTACTTTTAACTTATTTTAGCCATGTGCTTAGTGTATTTATATATGTAGTTATGCAAAACACGAGCAGTGGGCCAAATTAACGATAAGTGGACTCTTGGGAAATCTGGAAAATTACTCCAGATTCATGCAAGTCACATGGTAAGGGAACAGAAGGAAACATAGTGCTACTAGTAGTTGGAGCTGCCTATATTTTCTAGGTAATTGCTGCTCTTTTGAAGACAGTGGTGTTCTGACCCTGTCATATACAATAGCAGTATGAACAGAAAAGGAAAAGTTATACTGACAAAAAACTTCATACTGCTTGGTGCTTCAGTCTATGAGGTGCCAAACATTAGTGGTTTATCAAGTATTTCCATAAGTCAGGTTAATATTTTAGTTGTAAAATGGGAAGCTTTAATTTAATCAGGAAATTAATAATTCAATATTTTAAAAAATAAACTTAGATATGTGCCAAAATTATATTACATGCTGTATTTTGTTTAACCTATATTTATAAATATATCTGTACTAAAGCTATACCAGGGCACCAGCTCTGCTGTCTTTATTGAGGGAAGTTTTTTAAGCTTCGAGGTGATTTCAAAACATAAAAAATAATATTTTAAAAATGACTTGTGGATACAGGACATGAAATTCCATCCATTATTTATAAATCTTATGTCAATTCTGAAAAGTTATTTAGATTGCAAGAGGGTAATGCAGAAAGAGACATAGTATCCAGTGCTGCAAAGCCTTGCTGATTTGAAGTTACAAAGCAAAAGTAATTCAGAAAGGTCTAAAACAGACACTGTATGTGTGATGAAAGTGTTTTGATGCTTAAGGTGGCCATAGACAGAACTTGAACTATTCTGGAAGCCTTTTAAACTGTTGGGCTAGGGTTTGGGGATGATAATACCTAGGCAACAACAACAACAAAAAAAAGCCCAACAACCCAAACCATGGTTCTTCTAAGGAACCTAAGTACCAAAATTGTGCTACTGAAATGTTTCCGTTGCACTTCTCTGAAATTCTTGTTCAAGCAGAGAGTGAATAAAGACTGTAGTAAAAGGACACATTGCTTGTTAATTCTGAGGGTCAGCTCGTATAGAAACAAGTGTTCTGTGAGATGCTGAAAAATAAAGCTTTATCCTTGTGATATGTTATCGATACAAGTTACTAGAGAATAAATTACATTACTTCTGGTGGCATTTTTTTGTTTTCTTGTTTCAACAAAAAAAATTCTCTTTCAGTGTCTATGTATTCTGGAACCTATAAATTCTAACAGGAAGAAATACAGACTGTATGAGTTCAATATGTACATTTTTTTCAGATAATCAATTTATATATGCTGCTTCTAGTTAACATTTCAAAATGCTTCTGTCCACAGTCATCATACTTGCGTGGCTTTTGGTTTTTTGCTTCTCAGTGCAATAGATGTGATCATTTGTCCATGGTTACAGTTGATATTACCATTGTTGGTCTTACATTTTTTCAGCATTTGCCAGCATGGATCATTTCAGTGCACCTTCCATCCTTGCCCATCAATGTGTACTGCGTATGGGGATCGGCATTACAGAACATTTGATGGACTAACATATGACTTTGTTGGAACTTGTAAGACTTACCTAGTTAAGGTGAGACTTTTTTGTAAAGCCTCTGTAAAACTGTATTTAAATACTACCTGTTAAACACTACCCTTCTACTTATTTCCAATCTCTACTTTTTATTGAGTGCTACGTTCTATTTTTTAAGCTTTGATGATGCTTCGACTTTGAATCATACATAGCATAGTAATTATAGACTTGAGTTTTCTACTGACTGAACAATGTAACAATATACGTATTTATATTAGTATGTTTAACAGGGTCCGTTTCTTTTTTTTTTCCTTCAGGATACTTCTTCAACCAGTTTTTCTGTTATTATAGAGAATATTAACTGCTTTAATACTGGAATCATTTGCAGAAAAAACATGTTCATTACTTTTGGAAAATCTTTTTTAATATTTGATGATGAAACTGGAAATCCTGTAAGTTTCAGTCTTGAGCACTGATCAAAAGGTAGCATATGAACTTCTCTGGGTATTTCTTCCTTTCGTTAGCAAAGTTGCCGTTAACCATCCTGTAAATTTGATATAAAATCAACTTTTAAAATGGGAAAATCATAAAAACACAACACAATTCACAATCGAAGTCCGGACCACTTTTGTTTAAGCATTTATCCCTATGTAGCCTTCTGTCATTTTTTGGACTTCTGTCTGAGAACCTTGTTGTTCGTTTTGTTTGGGTTTTTCATTTCCTGTCAAGTGAACATTTTGTGAAGACATTACTTATGTTATAAGTTGCCTTGTTTTATTTCGAGCAGAGCTTATCTAGTTACATAGCTGAAGAACAGAAAATACAGTTATGGAAAGCTGGATTTTTCACTGTTGTTCATTTTCCTAATGAGCATATCACCATTCTTTGGGATCAGAGAACAACAGTTCATGTACAGATGGGTCATCAGTGGCAGGTAAGTGGAAGTCAACACTATTATTGCCGTTTCTTTGAGGTCTTTATGTAAGTCTCACTAAGTAGGATGCTATTGTTACTCAGTGAATAGACAATGTCAGAAATCATATGGAAATACACTTTTATTTATATATATATTTGTATGTATGTATGTTTTTTCCCAGGATAAATTGACTGGATTATGTGGAAATTTTGATTTGAAGACAGTAAATGAATTGAGGACTCCAGATAACTTAGAATTAACAAACTCACAAGAGTTTGGAAACAGCTGGACAGCTGTAGAGGTACATAGTAAAAAAAAAAAAAAAAAGTGTTTGCTACTAGGTTTTTTGCCGTTATATCATATAGTTTATCTAGAATTAAATCAGAAATTTATTCCTGGAAGTATCAATCAGGCATCAATGCGAATGGAAATATCAATGGTTCTTACATGATCCATTAAGGAGAAGAAAATAATTCCCTTTTCTTATACACAGCTCTATAGTGTAGCAAAAAACGCTGTCCAATATTGTGAATCTACCAGTGTTTCTGAAAGCGTTGTTTGAACAGTAGTCATTTTTTTTTTTAATGTAATGGAAGAATTGTGGGTTCACTTTAGATTGTGTTGTCAGTTTAACTGATCTTTCATAGCTGGGAAATATTTAACTGTGAAACCATAGCAATGGAAATTAAAAATATTCTTTCCATATGCTGTAAAGTTAAAAATCGAACTTTTTTAATGTCACATGTCTAGTGGTGTTCACAGACATGTTCCTTCCCAGTAGTTAAAGTAAAAAGGTCTGATTTCTGACCCTTTTAATGTATGTTGTCCAAGTGATTTTTTTATTTATGTAGGCTGCACTATTCAGGTGTAAGGGCCGCAGATTGGGACTGCATGGCAGCTCTGTTTAGACCTATATATACGTATGTGTTTTACTGCAACTCTCAGATAAACTAAACATTTCTTCAGATTGTGTCCTTCTCCTTTTCTGCAGGTTATCGTCCCCTTTAATTCCATGTTTTAGTCTCGCTTTAGTTTCATAAATGATGCATTTGTTTTGTGTTTTATATCCCTTTAAAAAAAAAAAACCAACAAAAACAACAACAACAAAAAAAAGCCCTATGCTTTGCAAGTTCAAACACACTGGTTACGAAGCAAATTTCTCACCTTGATTTTGCTTTCTGCTTAAGTGTGTTGACAGCTCTGACATTCGAAATCCATGCAGTTTGAATCCCCTTAGAGAGCCATTTGCCAAGAAGGAATGTGGAATACTCTTAAGTGAAGCATTTGAAGCTTGCCATCCAGTGGTGAGTTGTGGTGACGTATAGAAAGATGTCAAAGTGAGCATATCACTAGAGAGAAACTTTATTCTTCAACTCACATCACTTTAAATCTTCATCTTGTCTTCCGTAACGTAATAATTTTGACTACAACAGCAAAAGAGAACACGGAGAAAGTCTAACCCATACCTATTCTGTTTCTAAAATGTGAATGTTTAAATGGGTGTGTTTAAAGGGCTATCTGCACTTAGCTGCCCTAGACAGTAAGCCACTTTGGTACCAATTTAGCATTCTACAATATGGGTAGTCCTATTAGTCCCCTTTGTAGTTAATGCAGACATAATTACACCCAATTTGTGTTATCTTTTTTTTCATCCCAAGGACTGTTTGCATAAGCATAACCACTTGCTTCATTTGTCTCAAATGCATTGCACAGCACGTACGTTTTTCAGGCATATTTAAATAAACTGTCAGTTTCTTATAGGCATTATCAGATGTGAATAAATCATTCCGAGGAAAATATGCATGTATCTTCTTACTCAGGCAACCACATAAGGAAATAAATGACCCATACAACATGTTCTGACAACCAACAGGCCCAGGTTCAATTGGAGAATGAGAGGGGGACCAATTTCCAGAGCTAGGTCTTATATGGAAAATGACATATCCCAAGATGTGCATGGCTTAAAGAGTGTAAATGTCAGAATGGTTCCTAGAGAGAAAGGAGATTTCACATGAAAGACAACCAGGAATCTTACAGGGTTGCTTTGTATATTATTTTGGAGGAAAGGGGAAGCTGATGTTAAAATCGTATTAATGTAACATTGATTTAGTCCACTGTATAACATAAGTAGCAACTAAGTTCCTCTTAAGTGTGTAAGTATTACTCAAGTGTAAATCCATGTAGAATGTGTAACAATTCAATAAGCAAATTAGCATTGACCGTTCTCTTTGAAATTTTGTCACTTAGAACTTCAAAATAATGTAAGGGCAAAATTACAAATTCACCTGTGAAGTTGTCTAACAACATGAAGAGAATGAACCACTCACGTGAAAATAAGTTTTCTGTGTAGTTTGTTATTTCTTACATTTTATGTATATCTAACTTTCTTAACAGTTCTGAGATTCATTGATTTGTGATCAATTTAGAGAGAGTTTCTCTTATTAAATAAGCTTCTTTATAGTTTATTATGGTTTAAATATTACAAAACCATACAAAACATAAGCTCACATCAACATCTTAGTGTGCATGTTCTTAATGGGTCATTGATTTCATTGTGTTACTAAGTCCTGTACAATTTTTTATGATGTGTTTTAATAAACTGTTTTTCTTGTGTTTCAGGAAAAATTTAAATTAAAGTTTTTAATACTTCAAACTCTCATATATTAGATTTTGAAAGAGTCATAGCTTTGTATTGAGGTGATTATTCATAGAGACACTGGCAACATTTTTGATAAGTGATATTTGTACTTCCAGATTGACGTCACCTGGTTTTACTCAAACTGCTTGACAGATACATGTGGTTGTAGCCAAGGAGGTGACTGTGAGTGTTTCTGTACAAGTATATCAGCATATGCCCATCAGTGCTGCCAGCATGGAGTTGCTGTAGACTGGAGGTCCCCTAGAGTGTGTCGTAAGTTTACTTAACTAGCCTGGCCAGTGGCTGCTGCTGTCTGCGTTCATGAGACCCACACCTGAAAAATCAATCACATTAAGTTTCCTGGGGCCATGAATTAAATCACTAAGCCACACTGGTAGGAAGATGAGTGGGTGCTTCTCACTGCCCTCCATGTTGATTTTGGTCTAACTGGACTGTGTGCTTTTTTCCTTATTTGTGGTCCTCTTCTGTTTTTCATTCCTTGTCCTATGATGTGAAAGGAAAAATGACAGGAAATCTATATTAGGATATGGCATGCATCCCTCAAACCAAAATTACAAAGTTAACAGCTCAAGTAACTTCCATCTTCAGGGGGACTTCAGTTCTTAGCAGGGTCTAGGAAACATAGCTGCCTTACTGCTGCCGCCAGAGCAAGTGTGAAATGTAAAGGTCTTCTGAAGGGAAACAAGTAGATTTTAAGCAGGACTGTCATTACCTTAGTATCCCTCTTCAACAGTGCTTAGAAGTTGTAAAAAATCTGAGGCCTTTTCAATGGCACCTAGTGCAAATGCATAACAGGAGACTAATTTCCCCAAATATGTGATAAAAAGGTGCCAGAGAGAAAGAATGGAAGGAGACAAGCATTTTTATAACTTTGCAGTTACAGAGAGAGAGTATGCAGCTTGCTTGAAGTCACATAGGAAATTTGCCCTAAGTGGGAGGGTTACTCCTAGTCTTTGATAGAAATGGTGAATGTGCTTTAATGTGAACGTGGAAAGACAGCAAAGCTTAGTCTTAACCACTAGAGGTCACAAAAGGATAGCTGTAGGTATGTAAGCTTAGTATTTCCTTTTAGAAAACAATATTTTATTTAAAGCAATAAAGTAAATACTTGGGAGTAATTTTTTAATGAGTGTTTGTATATGATCTGACTTATCCAACTGTTTGGCTTATCCTGTAATTGTAAAGGGTAATAGAAAACTTGTTTATCTGCAGAATGCTTACAACTCCATTTCTTTTCTTTTTATTTTTTTAGCTTATGATTGTGAATATTTCAACAAAGGTAAGTCCTAAAGGAGCTGATAAAATAGAAGCTTTGGTTTCTTTATATAAGTCTTAGTACTTTGTATAAAAATATTTGTGTTAATGAAAACAGTTGTGAATGATACGTTATTTAAATAGCCAAGGTTCTGTTCTACTGGTTTATTTTGCTTTTTCAAAGGCTTTTAATTTCATAATCTTTTTTTATTCCTGGGCCTTTCCCAAGAATACGTGTTTAACTCATTTTCTTTGCATTTGTGGATTATGATTAAACAATTAAATCGTTAAATAATTAAGACTATTCAACACAGTAATACTAGTGGCACTACTTGCTTCAGGCATACTGCAGTTCAAAGCTGATACCCAGTGGGTCTGTTAAACCAATCATGATCTGCTGTGCAGCCTCCAGAGGGAGCTAGCTATTAAGATATTGCAACTTTTTGTGCCCAAATGGGGAGTAACTCGCTGTTCAAGTAGGTCTGAGCTAGCTTTAAGTGCCTGAAGGACAAGCATTGCTGGTGCCTTAGAGTGGCTCTCAGAGAGAGGTGCAAAACTTGTACAAGGTGCTAGAGCAAACCTTGGATCTGCACTGGGTGCTGTACATCTGAGTTAACACTAGAATCCATATTCAGACTATTTTAAAGTTATATTGCGAGTGTCTGCATAGTTAGACAATGGCATACACACAAGCACAGCAAGCCAGCCTGATGTGAGGAGTGGTCAGGACTCCTGCTGTTTATTCTGTAGCTTTTTATTAAGCTCATGTAGAGAAGCCTGCCTATCAAGATTGTTGATGATATTTTGGTCTTTGATTAGACTCCGTGTTGCACCAACTCACCCCCTTTCAGATCTTGGAGAGGGACTGAGTTTAAATTAGAAGAGAATTCTGCAACATGCCAGGCCCAAATGATACAGCCAAGAAATGCATGTTTTCTGATATACTGTCTGCTGAAAAGATTGAGTGGGGTCAAATTGCTAATGTAATGGATTTTATCTAAATCACTATTTAAGCCCTTAAATTAATTAAAATAAATGCTATCTGAATATAAGAGGTGATTGCAGTTTTACATTTCCTTTCTGATTTGTTTTGTTTTATAAACGAAATACAGTCTGATACTAGATAATCTTACTGCAGTTGTAACAGATTGAAAATGCAGTGCCTCTAATGTCTGTGGTAGCAGTGAAGTTAGATATAACATGTACTTTTAGAGTGTGTTATTAGTTTTACTCATTACTGAGTTCTCATTGACAGAAATTAGTTGAAATAGTAGAGAGATGTGCATGTGACCAGCTTGTAATAAACATGGTTATTGTATACTTCTCACTTGGTATTTTGCTGCTGTTTGCTAATCCAGCTCATCGGTATTCAACATAAGATGTTTCAGAGCTGCTCATGGGGAAAAAAATAATCTTTAAGCTGAGGACTTTCTTCTCTACCTCAAAATAGTAGCATTCCCCACAATTACTTAGTTTTGGAGACAGGAAGGTTAAGAAACTGTCTTAGACCAGAGAGTTTTTCTCTATGCAACTTTGTCATGAATCCAGAGTGAAATGGTTCCAGTCCTACTGGAAGCAAGAGCAGAAGCCTTTTGTCTTTGGTAAGGAGAAATTCTCAGCTGGTAGCTGTGGTTTATCAAGTTTTGGATGGGCCTGAGATACGAGACTTAAACATCAAATAACCTTTCCAGAACACTAGATGTTTTAAGTAATTTTTAAAATGTTTTTCAGCTCCCTGAACTGAAGGTAACCAGGTTATCACTGTGCATGTTTAGCTAGGCATGGGCTGGTCCTAACTGACCACCTATTTATGCTATTAGAATCTAAAACTCTGGTTGCAGTGCAGCCTCCTTAAAATTTCAAAACTCTTAATGGATTTTAAGATTTGGGAGAATCAGAATAGAAGGGCAGGCTGCAAATTACAGTCTAAACTTTTAACCTGTTGGAACAGATTTTTAAGTGTCAATGGTATTCGCTGCAACTATCAGCTGAGAAGTTGTGGGGCACTTCTACCTTAGATACATGCTTGCCGTGTCCTGGCTTGTAAGATGGTAGTGTGGTGAATTGCTCATGTGTGCTCTAAAATGCTTGATTTTAACAGAAAAGTTTTAAAAAAATAATTTCCAATACTTTTCTGCAGTGAAATTTTGACTAAGTGGGGAGATGTGACATTGTAAGATTTGGGAAACTATAGATTCTCTTGCTTTTGGCTTTTTTTACTTATGGGTAAAATATGATAATTCCTTTGCTTATGATGCTGATTTCTTCCTCTCTCACTTCCCAGTGGTTATGTCTGTATCTACACTGTTCAATGAGTTCTTCCATACTTGATGACAACAAACTTCTGTTCCCTGCAAAATGCCTCACATTTTGGACACTAACAAAATTGGTTTTAAAGAATAGTAGAAAGTGTATAATTCAGTTCAACCATACAAATAAACAATTTGGAGGGATCCTGGGGTGGTCCATAGAACACTGTTTACTTCTAAATCAAATAATAAGTCAGCTACCTTTGGTAAAGTGACTATGAAACCAAAGTAAATGAGAGGGAGGAAAGGGAGAAGCTAATCTTGAAAATTGAAGCTATGTATTTTGGATCGTTTTCAGAACAGGTATTTTCTAAAAGAGTTTGGCTTTGTTTTGGTTGTCATTATTGGTTAGTGCATGACACCTAGAGCTATTTTCAAAGTGGAGAGGTGTGTTTTTTCTTCATGTGCTGTATCATAATATTTAGAACTCAAACATTTGTGGCAGTTGACATGAAAGGTAATTCCAATTTTTTTTTTTTTTATCTCCAACAGCTCTGGGAAAGGGCCCGTACAAACTGGTCAGCTATTTGGATGGAGAATTTGTGATGGCAGTGAAACTGGTGGATGGTGTTGTTTTCACAGAGAGAGAAGAAGATATTGTTCCTGGATACGCAGTGAGCTTTATGCTGACTTCAGGACTGTATAAACCCAAAGCACATGGTAAAGTCACACTAACCTAGAGGCTTAAATACGGCATAGCAAATTCTACCCTTGAATACAAGCCTGCATTTAAGAATAGATCTGGGTCAAAAAAATCTTCTCTTTATCTGTCAGCTGATTGTGTACCTTAATGTTATCTGCCAAAATTTTAATTTGGTTGGTTTTAATTAGATTGTAGTTTTATGAATAGGTAACTTTTTTTAGCTGAAAACCAACAGCCCTCCCTCACCGCCCCTACCTTCAGAAGCACCAGACCGGTGTTGTAGCCCAGTGCTCCAGACACCTGTTGCTCCCGCTACCTTTCCTCTAGCAGAACTGGGACATGGGAAATAGTGGGAGAGTAATGATGCAAGAAAAGTACTCCATGATCCACCATCGCTTATTGTCTGTCTGCTTGTACAACAAGCTGATCTTCCAGAAGTGTTATACCAGAATGTGATAGCATATCTGTTTAATAAAGGTCATTTGTTTTCAGTGAATTCTTTTTTTTGAAGAAATGCTACCCAGGCCTGAAGTGTTAGTTGACTTTATAGTAGTTTAATGGCTGTTTTCAAGAGAATAGCAGAGTTTACAGCAAAAGAGATTAAGTAATTCTGTGAGCAACAGATGCCGGTAACAGGCTCAAGATCTGCCACTCTACAGTTGATTGTACAGAGGCTTGCTTCAAATCAGCAGTACTGTTTTCAGAGTTAAGGTATCATGTAGGTACATTTGCCAGAAAACAGACTTCGCTGTAAGCTGAATGCAAAATATATTTTTGTAATTTATTTTTAATGAGGGCTGAGCTCTTAAGCTATAAATTCCTGATGGCAAACCTTACTTGTCAAGCTAGTTAGAGGACGTTTAAATTTTTATTAAATAAATTGCTTAGTGAAGGCTGTAAACTGAAATTCTGCTTGACTGTGGGACTATATTCCTTTATCCTGGTGCAGGCAGATATCTTAATCTGCTTGTATTCCTGTTGAAATCTGTAGGGTATTTAGAAAACTAAATATCTGTCAGAATCTAGCACTCTGAAATTCATGTATAGTATATTTTCTTACCAGATTCAGCCTATCTTCACTGATAAGGCCAAAGTCAGTTTCCATTGCCCATTCTGCTAATATCAGTAGTGGCACATCAGAATGATTTTAGTTTGTTATGCATATATCGGCAAGTAAATGATTTCTCTGTATTTTTTTCAGATTCCAATTTGATTTCATTTGAAACAGCTGAGAGACCAAACTATTTTCTTCAGTTGGCCTCCAATAATACTCTTGTTCTTTCTAAATGGGAAAAAAGAGAAGCATTTCACAACAGATCTACGTTTGTTATTCACAAGAATACATGGCTTTCAGGATACAGTTCCTTTGAGTCATTTGCAAAACCAGGATACTTCATCCACGTTTCAGCCTCTTCAGTTGAGCTTTTGAGGTACCATCACTCAGAGGAGTTCAGACTGTCAACTCTTTTTAAACTTGTAGGTAGGTAATTTAAGTTGTATTTTATGAAGAGCAGTTTGCTCCCTGTGACAATACAGGCTAAATGGTATTGATATTATCAGAGGTGATGAGATTGCTTACTTCTCCCTTACATCACTGGGAGCTGTGAGTAATGTGACACGCAGGCTCAAAATCTTCTTCCCTGAACTTTTTAGTGAGGATAAGATTCTATTTTCTTGTCAAAAGCCATTAATTAGCCTAGCATACAACTTTGCCAAGTAGTTGTGGAAATACATAGCCTAGCGTGTAGTTTCTGGGTAATACTCGCTTTGTAGGTGGTGAGGAAATTCTTAAGGAGTAGAAAATACATGCTGATGAATAATGGATTCACAAAGGGAATAGAAAAGAAGTTAATGCCTCTCTACAAGCTAAGGTCTGTGGATGATGTTTTCTCTTCCTTTCACTCTGCTGCCAAGAGAGAGTTTACTGTACAGTGCATTCTGATTGCAAGCTTTGTGGTCTCCTCAGAGGCCGTGCTATCCAGTGCTAAGGACATTGCCTGTAGATTACACCTCGCAAGCCTTGAGTTTCCTCTCTAAAACACCTTGACCTTTATCCATGTACCCACTCACAGAGGCTCTGCCTTTTGGGATGTTATTCCTGTAGTGTTTCAGGCACCATCTAAGTGGAAAAGTCTCTTCTTGGGGGTCTAGCTGTCTTTCTCTGCTGTTTCTTGGACAGCTACAGCTCTTGGATACACAATGCAGACTGCTGTGAGAGTGTTTCTACTTACCTGAGAGATTCCCTTTCCCGTAATAGTAGTCCCATTCCACCGAGACCTGCTGTAGTCTCAAATGCATTAGTAATTCTTTTATTGGGGTAGCAGAAGTATTTTAATAGGTATTCTTGGCAATACCATTTTTTGAAAATCACTTCTTCATTCTCTGAAACCGAAATTTGTTTTACAAGCAAAAAAAGAAAATGAAATATTGTGACAAACGAAGCATGGCCTGGATATGTTTCACAGTGACTGTGTTGAATCTCGACACAGACAAATCTGAAGCAGGCACTGACTTCTGTGACAGAAGAGGCCAACTGTATGCCTCGTGGAGCTTCTTGCTATCAAAACATTGAATTAAAGTGTTAATGGTGGCATTGTGAATCTGCTGATGTTTTGCGGTGCATTATGCTGACAGCCTAATGCAGCTGTTGACTGGCACACTCCAACTTCAGAAAAAATGACAGATTTTGTCATTGCCAAATGCCTGTTGCCGCTTGACAAATGCTTGTAATCACAGAGCTGTTGAGGTTTTCGAACAGCAGAATTATAGAGCTAATGCTATTGCCAGGATGTTCATACAGCATTTCAGGCAAGGAACTTTCTGTGGACGTAACAAAAATATCTCCTTAGTCTTTTATCTTCGAGGGAGGAATGAAGAAGTTTAAAACATGTTCCAATTCTCAGTGGTCGTCCATTAACACAGAGTGGTATGTCTTTTCAAGTGTGAAGTCTTTACCCTCCAGTCATTATACTGAAAAATCCCATCTATGCCAATGGAAAACTAAAACAATTTACCTCGGTAAGTGGGATCCGATCAAATGATCAAGAGGCATTTCATTAATCACCACATCCGAGGGCTTGGGTTTCAGACTTTTATAAGCAGAGAACCATAGGGCTCGAATCTTTCTCCAGCGTACTTTCACAAGGGCCAGCTTGCTGATGTAGGGTAATTACATGGTCTAAAAATACAGCAGCATTTGTTTAAGTTAATGGAAAAGTTACACCAGCTCCGGAGTGCACAGGCAAAAGCATATTGAGTTTAAAATAAATGCTTTGCATATTAGATCAGAAACTCTTGAACCGGGAACAGCTATTCCTGCGGAATCAGAGGATAAATATCGGGAGCAGAATAATAGGCCCAGTAAATCCCCTTGGACAGAAAGTTCCTCATGAGACTTCTTCATGCTGTGTGACGCACATTCAAAAGGAAGAATTTTAAATGACCTGATCACCACAGCAATAGATATGTTTGTTTAAAGTCAGCTGACGAGTCACTTTTTCCAGTTTCATAGCAATAAATATTGTCACATTGAAATACTCTTGACTATAAATTGTGCAGATATGATGGGTTAACTCTACAAAGTATTTTCCATGAGAAGTCACTTGAGCTTTTAAATTGGGTTATTTTCATTATACTTAGATTTGTCTGCTGTCCTGTTCCCACAAACATTTGAGGGTTTGAGTTGACAACTGAATTTGAGTATCTAGAGTATACTTACAAGAAAATAAATTTTGCATTCTATGCAGGAATTTGTACTGGCAGTGGATTGGTATGCATTCAGTCGAAAGAAAGAATACAGTTAGTGTTACCAGATGGACAAGCACAGAGCTGTCATGTAAGAGCGATAAATTCACATTTGAAATTGTTGGGAAATCAGTGGATGTAGGGATTTGATGATCTTTTTATGGATATAACTGCAGTTTTCTTACATTTTTTTAAGTTAATGTGCTCAAGCTAGTTACCTTTTATCTTTCATGGAGTTATTGTATTAATGCTTTACCTTTTTAAGACCACTTGTGAGTGAATTTTATATATATTATATATTTT
>NW_010144955.1:0-550 GCF_000699245.1 Pterocles gutturalis
GTTGAAATAGAGGAAAATCTCTCATTTTTATATATATATTGAAAAAATAATGTATATGAGCAAGGATTTTAAAATAGAAACCTGTATTTGCTATCTTATTGAAAAGATATTGTAATATAAAAAAAGTTAGGTGGAGCGGTCTGGGCTTTTAAAATACAAAAGGAACTCTTCTATAAAGACAACGAAAAATAAAGGGCTTGGGCTGTGCTGGGTGCTGCCACCGGGTGGCCAAAATGCGGTACAGCAGCTAGAAAGCCGCGCATGCGCAGAGAGGCGCTTCGGCCGCGCTCGATGCTGTCACCCGATGACCAAAATGCGGTACTGCAGCTAGAAAGATGCACATGTGCAGAAAGGCGCTTTGGCTGTCCTTGCGCAGCTTTCACAGCTACTGCGCATGCGCTCCCTTCAATTTAGCGCGCCGACGCCATTTTGGACCGCGCCGCGCCGGGGCAGGTCAGCGTCGGTAGTTTGCGGGGGGGATTCCTTGAGGGGACCGTGACCCCCGGTGGTCTTCCAGAACACCGGAAGTGCCCGTCAGTCCTCCGGAACT